>NW_025951209.1:0-11770 GCF_021028975.2 Sphaerodactylus townsendi
CTGGCATCTTCAGAGATCCTCTGAAGATGCCAGCCACAGATGCAGGCGAAACGTCAGGAGAGAATGTTGCTAGAACACGGCCATACAGCCCGGAAACCACACAGCACCCAAAGGATCAGCTGTTTATACCTTTAAGAAAAGTGTTGCTGGATCAGACTTGGGGTCTATCTGATCCACCCTCTTGTTTTGGAAAAAGGATGGTGACTAAAAATATTGCAGTATAAGGCAAACGCTACATGCAAATTAATAGTAATAAATTCTAGAAAGTAAAACTATAAAAGTAAATTGTTCTATAATAAATACACAGTTGGGTTCTGTGGTAATTTTGCACAAACTGAAAGGGGAAAATACATAGCTATATCCACAACCTAGTGGAACCTAAAGACTTGGATTTAAGAGGACATAATTCCATTAAAATCGCATGGCCTTTAGAGCATTTTGATAGTCAGGTTTTTAGGATGTCAGCATTTATGCATGGTGCATTTGATTCATTTTACACCCTGATGCTAAGCTCTCATGTTCCAGCATGTGTGTTTCATGGTATGGTATCATCATGTATTAACATGATTTCATTGCTTTATGTGTCACCTTAAATTCTTACAGTTGCAATTCTATTGACAATTCCTTGGGATTAAGCCTTGTTGGCTGGCAGGATTTATTCTATGTAGACCTTAACTGGGACAGATGCCTATTTTATTGAAAGTGTGTACCTGTTAAGAAGTATCACTGAGAGAGGAGAGAGAATAGAGACAGCAACAGTGTGGTATGAAAACAGAAAGCAATTGAAGCAATAAGTGACTCAGTCCATATTCTACCAGTCAGCTACCAAGTAATATAAATTGAACAATTCACAGGCATACAATGAAACCCTGGTTAGTAAAGTAGGTTGTAAAGGACCTACAATGGAATAAATTTCAGAATACTTGGAAAGCATATTTATTGTTTTTGGGAAAGGAAAGTAAAAATTCAATATTAAGCAAATTTGTGTTAATGGAAAACTAATACATATATTAAAATTAAATATAAACAGATATATCTGAGATTATATTAGGAATAATATTAGAGGAGTATTACTTATGTTAAGACTATTAATTGTTTAATATATGATTGTTGTTTTTTCTTAACTCTCCAGATTCAGCTAACTCGGTGGGGAAGTTCGATACTTGGCTACTATATTATTTGGAAAGGGAAACCTTAGAAAGAATTAATTTTATTAATTATTATTAAACCAAATAGAATAATGTAGATAAGTTAGTGAATTGGTTAAATGGTATATGAAATGTTCATTTCACTGACTTTTGTGTATTGTTTCTTACTGTATGATATACAATAAATCAATTAAAAAAAAGAAAAGAAACCCTGGTTAGTAAAGCCGCATGAAAGTTAAACAGAACCTGGCATCAGCCTAAACTTGGGGTCTTTCAGAATCTTCAGAACTCCAGGGAAACTAATAGACTTCAGAACCCTCCATCGGTCGGCCCATCCATGAAGACTGTGTGATCCTTTTCATTTGCAACATTCAATCTTGGAATCTGGAGGTGTGTAAGTAGAAAAGCTGAAAGTAAATGGGGAAAAAAACAGAAGCACGGGGGCACTGAGAAGAGGTCACATTCCTGATTGTTACCATCTGGGGTGAAGTCCCACATAGCCCAGGAATGGGAATTGCGTGTATAAACACAAGCTAATTGGTGAGCAATGCAGAGGGACCTGAGGCCGCATTAATGAGAGAGCGGCTTTACGGCCACCAAGAGACAACTCCTGAGGAAGCTCAAGGCACGCAATTTGGCAAGTGTCATCATTAACCAACCTGACCAGGCGTCGCTGAGTTCCAACCCTGTAGCTGGTCGGCTGTCAGTTTCCGCACTCGGAAAGAAAAGGCGAGTCAAAATTGTCTTAAGTGAAACATCTGACACTTGACAGGCTGGTAATGATCTGAGGAAACCCTTTGCGAATACATGTTCAATTTATTATCGTACGTGGTCTCACCGACCACAAGGGTGTCCATAAGGAATAAAAGTGGGTGGAAATTTTATATATATATTAAACTAGGGTCATTCATCATTTATAAGACGTATTTAGTGAAGAAAGTGTTTTCCGGTCCTTATCCTTCCTGTTCTATTCATCTGCACGGGTTTGCTGACAGACAAAACAGTTTGCTTTGTTCACCTTGATAATCAAAGCAGGAGTGATTGAGCAATCCCATATGCCCTCGATCTGAGCTAAAAATAGCTTTTTAAATAACCGTATTTCGCAGTGCTTTGGCAGAGTTTAAAACACTTTAAATACATAATCTCAATACTGCTTACAACAGCCCTGTAAGACGAGGAACTGTTTATTGACCATCTGTCAATTGGTAGGTAGTTGCATTCAATACTCTTGGGACAATCATGCCTGGGAGTTCTCACAAAGCCCGATGTTCTACTCCACAGTACCACTGCACAAGCTTAAATCGCAGTTGTTTAAATGACAGTTCAATCAGACACAAATCATACAAATAAATCCTAAATAATTGCTGTGTTTTAAAATTGTCGTGTTCAATATTCACCAAAGTTGTCCTTAGCAACATTGATGGCTGCCACTCTACTTGGGTCAGCAGTACTTTTGTGTCCACACAGTTTTGCCAAAACTCAGCGCAGACCTGCACAGCAGGTGCTTGAATTGTTCGGCGCTGAACCAAACAGACTCTCTGCTTGGCTCATGTCTGATCGACCCAAACACAGTTAAGTTTGACTGTTGGACACGTTTGCCACAAAAGCTGCTGTATCCTTCAAAATTACACTATATCTGAAAGTGAAGCATCCATCCATTGCAAGCTGACAAATGACACCCATTACAACTTACAAGTACACGGAGTTCCTTTGATCAAAGGAGACACCCGACATTCTTAGCACGGTCATTTGTTGCCAGAATTCTTTTTCTGCCTTGAAAATTGCTTACAAGTGAGGCAATCCCACAGTCTTTCTTCCAACGTACAGTTCATTAACATTCTTCCCGGTTTTATGATCAAAGTTCTGTTAAGTCAGTTCCATTCCAGATTTTTCTTTCAATATCTTCCAACTCTTTTACAAACTCAATGTGTTGTGTATTTTTCAAGAGACCTTCTTGAACTTTTCCCATTAAATCCAGAGGGTGAAGACGTGGACATCTCTATACATGGGGGAAATGGCTTTACAGTGATAATGTGGAGCAGAATTCATTTTTAATAACTACAACTTAAGAATAATTAGCAAACCTGTACTTAATTTAAGGTTTCTTGACCTTTGGTTTCTTGGCAGTCGGTTTTCAAATGGAGTTGCTGGACTAGCTTAGATGGAACATTGGAGATTTGCAAGTTGCCACGGCCTCTCTACCTATAATTGGCTTAGCTGCTATGATGTCACAGAGAAGCAAAAGTAAATCAATTCACAAAAGAATGACCAACATGTGATGGGTTTGTATGACTTTTTGTTCTGGGTTGAGCACTTTTAGAGCCTTTTACTTCGTAGTTCTGGGTCACAAAATAAAGCATGCTGGGACTGATAGTACGTAATGCTGAAAAAACTGAACATAACTCTTAATGCATGCTTTGATGTCTACACAGAACATATATCCTTTTTTATTTCTATGGAGTGTATATACAATGTTATCCGCCCATTTGTGTACATGGACTTCCCACACAAATAATGATTTTCATCTTTGTGGCTTCTAGGCAGTCCCACGTGAGGGCCGTGCAGGCGCTTGCCAGCTGCAGGGATCAAGTGTCAAAAGATTCTGGAGACCTCAGCCCTGAAGAAATGCTCCCCCTTCCCTTCCCTTCCCTTCCCTTCCCTTCCACCTCACACCAAAATCAATGGCTCTTCCCGTCCAAACAGGCATGTGACGGAGGGGTGGAGGAGTGCTCTTCTCTCGGTTCTCCCTTCCCCCCACAAAGAGAGAACTTATGTAGCTTCAGCTCTTCAATTACCTGAGGTACTTCAATTATTTGCACTTCTTCATCAGGACTCAGGTATTCTCTTCGCTCAGAAACGAGTCTTTCCCTCATTGAGCTGGGATGATGTCGTTTAAGAAATGCCAACAATGCGGAACAAAGATGGCTCAGAATGACAAGCCTTGTGATCGCCTTATGTGTCTCAGAGAAGGCCACAATATGGGCTTTTTCGCACACAAGGTTTGCTCTGGAATTAATGCAATCCGCAGCGACTTCCCGACCTTTTTGTTGCCGTTTTGTCGCTCGACATCATTCACACATCACTCGGTTGATATGGATCTTCTTCTTGCTCCAGAAACCCCGGTGGTTTGCGTACGCCGCAGAGATACAATGCAAGCGAGAGTTCCTGATTGGCTGCGCTGGGCGATCCCGGAACATGTTATTATTAGTGACGTTTGGCCCCTGTCATCACGTTGTCACACTGTGACGTGACCACGTGATGACGACACTGCAATGTTCCCATTGGCTACCATAACCTTGTGAAATCTCACGGTGAGTGGGAAGAGATCTCGTCACCATTGGCTATCGCTCGGCTGTGTTCTCGCGGTAACAAATTCCCATGTTCTCAAAATATCGCTTCCTTAAACAGTTGCCTTGAATCCTGCTTTCCTGGTTTCCTGGTTTCCAGCACCTGGTCTGCTTCCTTGCGTGCGGTGAGCATAGTGCATGTTGCATATTGCACAGTCAGCCATGCCTCTGCAGCCTGAAGAGTCAGAGCTGATGCTAATGATTCTGCTGCTCATATGCCAATGGACCAGGCTTAGGGCGGCGGCACAAGCCATTATGCAGCCAATGATTGGGCATTCCAATGTGCCAGAGGTGTTCGCGATGGAATCAGACTCTGGACGCAGGTCACGTGCGTGTCGGAGATGGCTTGCATTAGCTGCTGTGGCAACACCCCGCCGCTTCGGGGTGCACCCGCATCGGAGCTGAGATTGGTGGCACAACTGCGTTTGGTCCTCCTGGAGTGATGAGGAGTGGGTCAAAAATTTCCGCATGACCAGAATGTTCCAGAAAATAGCACAGAGCCTTGTGCCCACACTCCAGCGGCAGGACACTCACCCCAGCGTTGCCCATTGAGATGAGAGTGGGGATGGCAATATGGTACCTGGCCAGTCCAAACTCTTTCCGAGAGCTTCGGCAACCATTTGGAGTGGGGACCACCATGGCTTTTGAGGCCGTCCATGAGTTCTGCAACACTGTGAGAGACATTCTCTTCAAGAGGGTTGTCCGTTTTGCAGATCCAGTGGGAAAGGTTTGCTCCCGCTTACATTCATGTTATGGCAAAACGGCTAAATACTGAGAGTTCTGGATTTATTTAAATCATTTTCAGATTGGGGGAAGCAGGGTGGCATGGCCAGTCAGGAGGCTTCCTCCCTCCCACACACCTGTCCTGACAGCCATGCCTGCCAGGCCTATTGGTTGGAGCTAAAAAGGGCAGCAATGCCAGCTACCGCCAGACACTACACCCCTGATCTGTAATGCACACAACCTTCTGTCACCGCCATGTGATCTCTGTTACAATTTGTCCAATTTTTTAAATGAAATGTACGGTTTCTTTGTTTCCCCATAACCTGCAGGTAATGCGAGGATTAGCCAACCTGGGTTTCCCGCAGTGTGTTGGAGCAATTGATGGATGCCACATCCAGGTACAGAACCCATTGGACGCCCCCACGGACTACATCAATAGGAAAAAGGTGGCCCCCATTGTCCTAATGGCTGTGTGTGACGACAAGGGTCGCTTCTTTGAGGTGGACATTGGTCACCCAGGAAGGAGTCATGATGCACACGTATTCCGTGGATGCCACTTCACGCAGCCCATGGACAGGGGTGTGTTCTTCCCTGTGACTCCCGTAATGTCAGTGCACGGGGTGGCCATACCACCCCTAATTCTGGCAGATGGTGCCTTCCGCTTGCGCAGGTGGCTTGTTAAACCATATGTTCCGCCTCACAACGCGATAGAGCGGTTCTTCAACAGGAAAATCTGCAGGGCCAGGTGCGTTGTTGAACAGGCATTTGGCCGTTTAAAGTCAAGATGGAGATGCCTCAGGTATAAATTGCCAATACGGGTAGAAAGGGTCAATGCTCTTGTTGCTACCTGCATAGTTCTCCATAACTTGTGTGAGGCAGAGGAACATGATGTCCCTGAGAATGAGAGCAGGGCGGGAGCCCTACTAACTCAAATGGAGGAGCAGCAACCTGTGATAATTGCACAGGATGAAGGCTGCCATGCTGAGGAGTGTAACCTTGCACAGGGGAAGGCAGTGAGAGTGGCCCTAGCAACTTTCCTGTACTGCAATCGTCCACGGCAGAATTAGTTCTGTCAAGGCTGGCCTACTGCTTTTGTTCCCCGGTATAGAAAGTACAATATCTTCATGCCTGTTTACCCAAAAATGCATTCCTGTTTTTACTATGTTAATAAACTTCATTAGTGTGTCAAGCTGTGTCCTTTTATTTAACTCTGTCATTTACTCGACTACTGTAACTGCCATTTCTGCAACCCGGCCTTGCCAGCTGACATCCATTGCACACCCCTCCCAAAGTGTCGTGCTGATGACCTAACACTGACAGCTGTGCGCATCAACACATGCCAGCAACGTTTCCGTGGGCTGGTCAAAGTTCTGTCAGCCACACCTTGACAGGCTGTGTTTTGGGAAGGGGAAAAGGAAAGGAGGCTGTGAGGGCTTTTGGGGTCTCCTTTCAGGAGAGAAGTGTGGGGTATACATTCAGAAATCCTCCTCTTATTCCACGGAGGGTGCCAGATGGTGCAACACAAAGGGAGCTCCCCTGGACTGTGACTTGTAGAACCAGGCTTCATTGGCCAGTCCTCCACTCAAATCCAAAAATAAGATTTTTGTAACTGGTTTCTTATCCCAGCTACACCACCATACTTCTTGCTTGTCTGTTGCAGTTTTTCTCTTCTAAATCGCAGTTGCATTACTCTGGCAATGCATTACTTTGTTGATAATAAATGTTGGTTAATCCCAGCTATTGATAGGATGCAATGAATATCTTTGATGACCGTCAGGAGCTTAGGTGTAATACTTGATGCCTCACTATTTATGGAGACTCAGATTGCACAAGTAGCCAAACTGGCATTTTACCATCTTCATCAGGCCAGGTTACTGGTTCCCTACTTATCATGCCCTGATCTAATCACAATGATCCATGCAATGCTAACCTCCAGATTAGACTATTCTAACTTGCTCTGCACTAGGCTGCCCTTGAGGCTGACCTGGAAACTCCAGCTGGTTCAAAATGCAGCTGCATTCGTCCAGTCCTCTGCCAGCTGCATTGGTTGCCAGAGAAAAACTGAGTCCAGTTCAAGGTTTTGGTTTTAACTTTCAAAGTCCTGAGCAGTCAGTATCTGCTGGACCACCTCTCCAAATCCATCTCCATTGCTCAATGGATACCAACTTGTCGGTAATCCCTGGCCCAAAAGATATCTGGCCATCCTCAACCAGGTAAACACAAATGAAACAGAGTGTGGTGGGGATAAAGCCAACCAACAACAACAACAAAAACCGTCACTAATGACTACTAAAAAACTGTAACAAGTATGTATTAGATAAGTAAGAGTCAGAAGAGCACAACATGCATAAAGTAATGGTACAAAGACAGAGCGAACAACAACAGATTAAAAAGTGCAATAAATACAGCTATGTGCTGAGAAAGTACCAAATAAAATCTACAAGCCAGAGAACCGGTTAAGTGTGCAGCACAGTGCAAACAGGTAAGTGCAAGTAAAATGTAAAAAGGGTTCTCCAAGGTGAGAAGAAGTCTTCAAGTGTAAGGAACATCTAATGAAGTAGGAAAGGACGGGACCATCCGGGTCTTCTTCCTGATTCACAGTTTCAGCAGCAGAGCAGTTTTTTGAGCCTGCCCATAAACAGGTGCATTTAGCCACAATAAGTAGCATATATTTAAACAATCTACAATGTAATAGAAAATACTTTAAATAATACCATACAAATTAATAAATGTGATATAAATATACATCAAATTTTATATTGTTAACTAGATGAGAATCATATAAAATACAATAAATATACCCACATAAGCAAAAATGGCTGATTAAAAATCCAAACTATTTCAAGGATAGGTACTCAACTAAGCCCAAGTTCCATATCTGCCTTCATCTCCAGAATTTATGTGCAAGACATATGTAGCGTGGAAGCCTGGTCATTGCTGTCTACGGTAATCTGACATTATTACATATATGTGGGCTCTGGGAATGAGGCAGCTGTTAGGAGAGCAATTTTACAATCATTGTTTTGTATATCCACCTCCACTGTAAGTGAGCATGCTAATCTCTGAAGTGGAACAGCACAGAATCCATGGAGGAGGAGGAGGAGGAGGAGGAGGAGGAGGAGGAGGAGGAGGAGGAGAAGGAGAAGGAGAAGGAGAAGGAGAAGGAGAAGGAGAAGGAGAAGAAGAAGAAGAAGAAGAAGAGGAGGAGGAGGAGGAGGAGGAGGAGTTTGGATTTATATCCCCCCTTTCTCTCCTGCAGGAGGAGACTCAAAGGGGCTTACAATCTCCTTGCCCTTCCCCCCTCACAACAAACACCCTGTGAGGTAGGTGGGGCTGAGAGAGCTCTGAGAAGCTGTGACTAGCCCAAGGTCACCCAGCTGGCATGTGTGGGAGTGTACAGGCTAATCTGAATTCCCCAGATAAGCCTCCACAGCTCAGGCAGCAGAGCTGGGAATCAAACCCGGTTCCTCCAGATTAGATACATGAGCTCTTAACCTCCTACGCCACTGCTGCTCCTCATGAAGATGAAAACAGTGTTGCATTTACCTGAGTGACAGTGGCAGAGCGCCAAGGGGGCGGGAGCTGCGTCGTGCACCGGGCGCATGCCTGGGGGGCAGAAAATCACTCCCGCGCCCTCCCCTTTTCCCCATGCCACCTCGCAGTCCCCCTGCGGCACCCCCCCGCAGCACACACCGTCCCCCTTCCCACACTTACCTACATTCCTTTTCTTTTTTTAGTACTTTTTGAGGCTGAAAAAAGTGGCCTATTTACAGTTCAGGCTAAAAGCTGCCTGAGGAACTACAGTTCCCAGGAGACCTTGGGGCTCACAAGGTCTCCTGGGAAGTATAGTTTGTCAGGCAGTTTTTTCCCTGAACTGTGAAGAGGTTGCTTTTTTCAGCCTCAGAAAGTACTAGAAATAGAAAAGGAATGTAGGTAAGTATGGGAAGGGGGGTGGGGTGTGTGCTGCGGGGAAGTGCCACGGGGGTGCCATGGGGGGCCATGGGGGGCAGAAAGAACACACTGCGCACCGGGCAGAGTTTGGCCCAGCTACGCCTCTGCTGAGTGGTCCTCTGTGCAGGCACATATTCCTCCCTCCTTTCTTTGTGTTTGCACATCGCTCACACTTCTTCACTTTGGCGAAAGGAGAACTAAGGGAAGAGTGCTCCCCCCACCCCACCATCATATGCCCATTTGGGCAGGAAGAGTCGCTAATTCCAGCACAAGATGGAGAGGAGGGGGGAAGCACCCCTTCGGGCCTGAGTTTTCTAGAAGCTTTTGCAGTTTGATCTATGTGTCTGGTCTGCACATGTACAGTCTCCATGTGTGCCTGCACAGAAGACCACTTGATGAACAATAGCTAGAGGTAAGTACAATACTGTTTTCCCAGTCATAATGAATGTTAAAGTATGAGAAAGATTTAAAACCTGTAAATCTTCAAAGTGTTCTGTATAATATCCACTGCAATTTACTGGGATTAAATTAGCCACACTGGGCTCCTGATTTCCCCATTGCAGCAAAAATATTTTAAGAATTTCAGTAGGAAAAATAATTTAAATTGCAGTGTAGTAACTACAGAGATCAAGGAGATGTTTGGTTTAAATGAAGTTAATTGTAGAATATGGAATTTTTTTCATGATTTTTTTTGAAAAACTGAGCACATATCCTTGATCTGTAATTAATGTATCACAAAGTGAAGGCTTTATGATGTCAAAATTGCAAAGCTGATTCAATGAGAAATGTTATGTTTCTGAGTAAAGTAGTAATTAAGTTTTCAGAAGGCAATAATCATTCACCAAGCAAAGAAAAAAAAACCACGCTAATGAAAATACAGCACTCTTGATTCTTGAACACAGCCATATTGTAATAATCTAGTGAGGGAGCTGTTATCCACTGGATTGCAGATTCTTTGGTCTGCATGTATGGGAGAGTGAAAGTGTAAATTTAGCCACAGGAAAAAATTTTGTTGTTATTGGCTACATGTAATAAAGACCCAGCAAGATTTACAAGGAAATTTTTAATAAAATATTGACGGTAGAAATAACAGATTTCAAAGTGTTCCCTATTCAAATCAATCCATGTGCAAACTTTTCATATGTCAAACTTCACTGACTTTGGGGGTTTGCTTGTTCAGTAATGAAAGATAAAATAATAGGTCGCCTTCATTTTTACTTACAAATCTTTTTCTAAGAAACAAATGAACTCAGTGGAAAGGAGATTGAATCATATAGAACTAAACTGATTATAGCTTATTAATGGGTGTGTGTGTGTGTGTGTGTGTGTGTGAAATCTATACCACCAGCACAGAAGAGTTGATTTTCCTGTTAGGTTGACATGTTCATCTGATGTACCTACACTGGGTTTGTTTGCACTTGCATGTTCAATATGCGCGCATGTGACTCACAATGCAATCCTATACAAGGGTGCTCAGCAGTGGCGTAGCGCCAACTTGGCAGGGGGGCACGATGCCCCAGGCATGCACCTGTGTGGGGGTGTGGCCGAGGTATGGCGGGGGCATTCTGGGGGCAGGGCGGGACAAGCAGGGGCATTGCAGGTGCACAGGGAGAACTCATGCCCCTGCCTCCCTGCAGGCTGACTCAGGAGGTTTTTTTTCTTTTATTGTTGTTCACGTTTTTTCTTTCGTTGTTATTCACCTTTATGCTATGAAAAAATTGAGGTGCCCATTCTATACATAAAGTCGCTATGAAGGGACAGAATATTTTTCTCTATAACTATTGTTAACCTCAATGACTACACCATGTTCAGAAATGCCTGCCTCTGTAGCACTCTGGTATTCCTTGAAGGACTCCCATTTAAATCCTAGCCAAGGTCAGATCTGAAAGTATGTGACTGGCCCAAAATCACCCAGCAAGCTTCCACGGTGTGAGTGGGGATTCAGACTTGGTTTTCCCAGGACCTAGTCCAACACCTTAACCTCTACGCCATGCTGGCTCCCTTTCAGGTCTGTTATGTTATATCAAATCCTTAGGCAGCAAGATGCTGCTTGGGGTTTTCAGCTCACTGAAAACTGCCTCTGTCTACATCTCTCCCAGTCTGTTCCACACTCATATCTGCAACTTTTTATGCATACATCCAGTGGTGGGATTCAAATAATTTAACAACTGGTTGTTTACAAGCACCATTTTAACAACCGGTTCTGCCGAAGTGGTGCCAACCTGCTGAATCCCACCACTGCATACAGACAGGTTGCTGAGGATGCAGTAATGTCGCTTTCGGTATGCACTGGCATTATTATATTGTCGGTGACGTGCGACGCTCTGGGATTTGGGTAAAAATTTGTGGTAAAAATGGCCTCTACCATAAGGTGTTTGCCTGAATACTGGAGTGTTCCCATTTTGCCAACAACACTGCTGTGATGCTGGAATAGATAGGCCTCCTCCCACTGGTTGTCAGGGGGGAAATGGCAACCCTTTCCCCACCAGATGTATCACTTTAGGCCAGGGGTCTGCAACCTGCGGCTCTCCAGATGTTCATGGACTACAATTCTCATCAGCCCCTGCCAGCATGGCCAATTGGCCATGCTGGCGGGGGCTG
>NW_025951210.1:0-30571 GCF_021028975.2 Sphaerodactylus townsendi
CCCCCTTCCTCCGCTAGGGCAGGTGGGCCATGTCCAGATGCCAGGGGCCCTCCCCCTCACTCCCCCCTTGCATGCCACCTAATTCACAAGGTCTTTGTGAAGATAAGACTGGATCGTTCCCATGTATCCCCATTCAGTTTCATGATAGTAAAACCCAGACCCAAGAGACAAGAACCAGACAGTTGCTGTGGTGCACAAACGCAGTGAAATAGACTAGGTACAAAAATGTAGTGAACTCTAAGCAAATTTGTGCATGCAACTGATATGATAATTTCTGCACTGCTTAAAGGTAGCCCCCTATGCAAACACTGGGTCATTACTGACCCATAGGGTGACATCATATCACGATTATTAGGCAGACTGTGTTTGCAGGGTGGTTTGTCATTGTCTTCCCCAGTCATCTACAATTTACCCTCAGCGAGCTGGGTCCTCATTTTACTAATCTTGGAAGGATAGAAGGCTGAGTCAACCTTGAACTGGCGACACGAAACTGACTTCTGTTGGGATTGAACTCAAGTATGAGCAGGGCTTTTGATGGCAGTACTGCAGCTTACCACTCTGTGCCACGGCACTGCACTGCACACGCTTCTTATTTTTCCAGAAATGGTCATGACCGTTGGGCCTCTTCAGCAAAAATAATGTGCAGGGACTGGGAGTAATGCTGCATGATGACCTGTGACATCACTTCCAGTGTGTACTTGGAAGTGACATCACAGCACGGGCGAATTCCTAGAGCGCCATGGCATCGCTCCCTGGTACAAAATAGAAGTGATCTTGTAACAGTGCTTCCCTCCCACAAAAGGCTCCTGTACTTTGTTGGTAACCTTCGCACCACACGAAGAGCTCTGTTGAGAATCATTAGGCTCGGGAGTAAAGGAGTCTCTTTCCCAATAGAAAAGCCTTACCTCAACCCGTAGCACCTTCGTCACCTTGTCCCCAGCTCCCCAGCCACCATGGGCAACAACCGTTATGGGGACATTAGCTGCTCCCATGGGTACCAGTACAAATGGGATTGGGACCGCTGAGTTCCCTGGCACGTCCACCTGCTGCTTCCTTGCTGGGCCCACAGTGGATGGAGAGCAGATGCCCTCAGCAGGCTCCAGATATACCAAGGCCTAAAAGGGGAAAGGGGGAGCAACTCGGTTATTAATCTCGTTTTAATTTTAATTTTTAATTTAGTGTTGACTTTTTAATACATTTTGTTGATTAATCAAGAAGGAGCCACAACACAACACAACACACAACACAACACAACACAACACAACACAAGCCTTTATTGGCATACAAAACAAGGTTAAGAAGTGCAGTTAAAATTACTAATTTCCAGTATAAAATTTGCCACAGTTTCACAAAAGAGCACATCAGAGCTGTTCAGGAGATGGGGTACCTTATAACACTCGTGCCACTGAGAACATTGCAAGAAAATGGAATTCATGTATTTCAGGCGTATCTTATTGTATTTAGGGCATAGAAACAGAGAATGGTCAAGTGTTTCAACCGTAGTCATATCACATGAACAAACTCTTTTAGCACGTTCCATAATCTTAAATCTTCCCTCCAGCAGAGCTGATGGCAGCACATTACATCTTGCAGTAGCCAAGGCTCTTCTCTGGGTGGGATTAATCAGCAGACGAAGATATGCTGCCATAATTCCACGCTCGCATGGGATTAATAATGTAGTTGGAGAACAGGTTGTCTTGGCAGCAAGAGTCAAATTATGAAAATCAAGATCCAAGAGCCTATTCTTAACTAGTCTGAAGGCTTCCACCTTTGTGAGCGTAAGGAGTGATTCCAAGGGGAAACCAATAGCTTCAACCTTTCTAAAGATCAAAGTATACCATTCTGAAATAAAGTGATCTGATAACAGAGAGGGAATATAGCTATTGGATCCCACTAGAAAATGTATATGCAGCCAATATTTTATGGCCCTTATCCATGCCAAAGTTTCTAGAGTTGTTTGGCCCATCTCTATGCACAAAGGAGCCAATTTAAACCTATGAGGACTAATCTGTCTCTAAGATGCTAGAGCATCCAGAGGCGTAGCAAGGGGAAAATTCCTGGTGAACTGGTGCGTCCTCCGCCCCATCCCACCTCGGAATGCCCCCGTCCCACCCCAGAATGCCCCCACCATGCCCTCAGAACGCCCCTGCCCCCTTGAAGGTAAGCCTCTGATAACACCTATCTTTGAGTTTTTGCACTCTTTGGGTTGTGAATCTTTGAGTTTGTGCACTTGAAGGTAATAAAGAAAGGATAATTCTCTCCTGGCCTATACAGCTGAGACCCTGAGAAGTGAGCAAAGGGTCATCCCAAGGGGGAAGTTCTATGTGTCTTTCTCTTACCTTGATAGTGTCAGGCAGGTAATTGTACAGAACTGGACGGAGCTCGATCTGTTCAAAGCGTTTCACTGAGTACGGCAGTCTCAGGGAGATGTGGAACTCTTGGAAGACTTTAATTTGGAGAGGTTCTGAGACACAGATCCCTGAGAAGGCAAATTTGACTGAATGTTGGTGAAAGGAAAACTGGAGAGGGAGAAAGGTGGGTGGACAGATGGATGGATGGAAGGCTGTCTTTCATAGACCTTAAAAAAACCTAGGTTGGAGCTTTCAATATTGAACTGAAAGACACCGTTTGGGTGGAAGATCCATGAAGGACAATTGCAGAAGACCTGAGATTCAGACCCCAGCATTAATAGTAATCGTGTGCCATCAAGTCAAGCAGTAGACCGGGGAATCAAACTCGGATCCTCCAGATTAGAATGCACCTGCTCTTAACCACTATGCCACATTGAAAGTGATGCTGTTTAAACTGGGGACCCCAGATTCTCCCTTTAAGGTGGATTTAAAAGGAGAATTTGGGCTCTCTAGTTTAAACACCATTGAAAGTGATGCTGTTTGGGGGTGGATTCCAGCATCACAGCGGCTGCTGGGTGGGGGGGGGGGGGGACTCAGATTTTGCACCGGGCTCCATTTTCCCTCTATGCCTCTGCCCAGAGGGGAGGGCAGAAGGAACTGCCGGCTGCTGGCTGGGAGCCCAGCTGGTGGGGGGCAGGGGAGAGCAGGGCAGGGGAGTCTGCCGTCCCTGGCCTCGGAGAGCTGCTTTTATAAGCGCTGGGCCAGGGGCGGGGCTTGGGGAGGCATGGCCATGCCCTGGGGCGGGTGGGGGTGTGGCCCCAAACCCCCCCCCCATAAAAAATCTATACCTACGTCCCTGGATCCATGCCATGTAAGATTTTTAGTGCTGTTTATCGTAATGTTTGTTTAGAATGAACAAAAGCCACCTTGGGTCTTGCAGCACAGGAGGAAGGCAGGATGAAAGTAAAAATAAACATAAATAGAATGGGCTGCCCCACTTCAAGCTGCCTTCCAGCTTTGAATGTTCAGTCACATTAAAATAGGAAATCCAAGTGACTAGAAACCCAGCCAAACTAATACAAATATCATAAAAAATAGCTTTACTAGCTGAGCCTGTTTTCTATTCGCAGGGCACTTTAAAAAATGTGATCTCCCCCCCTCCCAATTTCCAGCTCATTTTTCTTGCATGTTTGAGCTAGGCTTCCCAAGATGCTGTTCAAACTGTCCACGCACTCAACATCCATTTCAACCACTAGCTTGGTCATCAACCCAGCAACCCTGAACTGGGAATGTGTAGAAGACAGATAGAAAGACACAGGTTGAAAAGGAAGAGATGGATGATCAAACAGATGAATGTGAATTGGCACGAGGAAGCCAAGGATAATTAAAGGAAGGCCTTTGGGAGTTTGCTCCAATGACTGGCAGAAGTCATGAGGTTTCAGTTCACCTTTGTCAGGCGACATGCTCACTGCCAGGAGCTCCCAGGTGGTGATGGAGTCAGGAAGCAGCACCGTTTCCCTGCAGGAGACAAAAAATGACCTTGCTTATTGAGAGAATGTGGCAGAGGTGAACGCAGGCAAGAAATGGGGAACATTTGGGTTCTAACTTTTGTTACAGGCCTCCGTTTAGGCAACAGAGCAGCGTAGCCTTGCTGCCAGCTGGATTCCTGACTGCTGAGAGGAAGGATTTTCCCCTCCAGATCTGGGCCCACTTGTGACACCTGCTTCACAACTTTGCCTCCTGATCTAAAGTTGCCCAAGACACAGAATCTGATAACTGGAGCACTTCTGCCCCTCCCTGGTGCATGAAAGGGAGGGGACTCTATGCAAAGTTCCTTGGTTCACTTACGTCCGCGTCTGCCCCCCAGTGACCGTTTTCCACAGCCAGCTCTCAGGGAAGACGCTCCGGACTTGAATGAATTCATCATCAAAGAAATCCTCATCCTCATCTTGATCTTCAGCTATAAGGAGAGAGAAGAAGAAGAAGAGTTTGGATTGGTCGCCACATCTCAAAAAGGATATCGAAGAGATAAAAAAAGTGCAGAGAAGGGCAACGAGGATGATTGAAGGATTGGAGCACCTTCCTTATGAGGAGAGGCTGCAGCGTTTGGGACTCTTTAGTTTGGAGAGGAGACGTCTGAGGGGGGATATGATTGAAGTCTATAAAATTATGCATGGGGTAGAAAATGTTGACAGAGAGAAATTTTTCTCTTTCTCACAATACTAGAACCAGGGGGCATTCATTGAAAATGCTGGGGGGAAGAATTAGGACTAATAAAAGGAAACACTTCTTCACGCAACGTGTGATTGGTGTTTGGAATATGCTGCCACAGGAGGTGGTGATGGCCACTAACCTGGATAGCTTTAAAAAGGGCTTGGACAGATTTAGGGAGGAGAAGTCAATCTATGGCTACCAATCTTGATCCTCCTTGATCTCAGATTGCAAATGCTTTAGCAGACCAGGTGCTCAGGAGCAGCAGCAGCAGCAGAAGGCCATTGCTTTCACATCCTGCATGTGAGCTCCCAAAGGCACCTGGTGGGCCACTGCGAGTAGCAGAATGCTGGACTAGATGGACTCTGGTCTGATCCAGCAGGCTAGTTCTTATGTTCTTATGTTCTTATGATTTATATCCCCCCTTTCTCTCCTGCAGGAGACTCAAAGGGGCTGACAATCTCCTTGCCCTTCCCCCCTCACAACAAGCACCCTGTGAGGTGGGTGGGGCTGAGAGAGCTCCGAGAAGCTGTGACTCGCCCAAGGTCACCCAGCTGGCGTGTGTGGGAGTGCACAGGCTAATCTGAATCCCCCATATAAGCCTCCACAGCTCAGGCGGCAGAGCGGGGAATCAAACCCGGTTCCTCCAGATTAGATACATGAGCTCTTAACCTCCTACGCCACTGCTGCTCCCAAACGGAGAATGACAACATGTCCCTCAGAATGCCCAATCGTGGCAAATCATTTGCGACAGCATAAAGACGACTGTTTAGGTGGACTGCTACTGTATTTCTGTATGTTTTGTTTATCTCACTCTTCCTTCCAAAGAGTTCAGGACACATCAATGCCTCTCTTTGCCCCACCCCCCTTACATTAAGATTCACACCAAGCCTCAACTCCTCCCCCACCTTGAAACCTGCCCCATAACAATTCCCCAGAATGGTTTTGCATCATATGTCTGCCTGATGAAGTGGACTGTGACCCAGAGAGGCTCATATAAAAATAAGTGCTGTTAGACTTTCAAGTGCTGCTAGATTTTTTTTAAAATTCAGAACATGACACCAGAGGCATAGCTGGGGAAAACTGGGCCCGGGGCGGACTCCGTATTCCCCCCCTCCATGGGCCCCCATGCCACCCCCCTCACCTTGCGGGGTGGGGAGGGTCACTCACCGGGCAGCACAAGGAGGAGGCTGCAGCGGCGCATCCCTCTCTCAGCACATCCAGGGATGCACCACCTGTCTCCTCCTTGGTGTGCCGGGCCAGCTGCACACCTCTTGGAGAGAGACAAGTCGAGTGGGGCTGGCCTAGCATGCCGAGGAGGAGGCTGGGGCAGTGAGCCAAGGCCCAGGGGTGTGTGCACAGTGGCCTCTCCAGTTGCACAGTTCTCCAGTTGCACAGTGGCAGATAGGAAGGCGCTCCAAAGGGTGATCACTACTGCACAGAGGATTATCGGCTGCCCTCTCCCCTCCTTGGAAGAACTCTACAATTCCCAAAGCCTAAAGAAAGCCCAAAATATTCCGAGAGACCCATCTCATCCAGCACACTCTCTTTTTGAACGGTTACCATCCGACAGACGATATAGGTCTATCAAAACTAGGACAAAGAGGCTTAGAGACAGCTTCTACTCTAGAGCTGTGGCGATGCTGAACTCCGCGGCTTCGTGTTGATGTGTTTGGGGCTGTGTAGGGATGGGTGGAGGAAGGGGAAAGTGAGGATGGGGTATGAGTCTGAAATTGTGTGCATCGAGGAATGCTGCTGTAAATTTCGTTGTGCGTGCACGATGACAATAAAATGCTCCTGCTTATGCTCTGCCAGGCCTGGCGGGGCGAGGGGGGAGGAGGACACCCCCTCCTCCTTCCCCCTCACCCCGCCAGTCCCGGCAGAGGCTGCAACCATGCCTTGGGCCGTGGGCATGAAGTGTAGGAAGAAATTTGCTGCGCCCCACATGATGCAACAGGGGCCTGCCCGGGGCAAATGTCCCCATGTGTTCCCGTTGCAGCGACGCTTTTGCAACGTTTATGCAGACTATTTTTATGGGGTGGTTTGCCATTGCCTTCCCCATACGTGTACACTTTACCTCTAGCAAGATTGGTACTCGTTCTAGCAATCTCAGAAGGGTTGAAGGCTGAGTCAGCTTTGAGCCAGCTACCTGGAACCAACTTTTGTATGGATCAAATTCAGGTCATGGCAAGAGCTTGGACTGCAGTACTGCAGCTTTCCACTCCGCCCCACGGGGCTTGTGCGAGGTAGACAAAAGTACAAAGGATTTCCGCAGCACTTCGGGCAACAAGCGCTCTCCAGCATTTTGTAAAGTTGCCGCTTAGCCTTGGAAGGTTTTCGTCTGACCAAGTTGGCGGGACGCCCAGATTGGGGAGTGTTTCTAGTATCTGTACTTTCTAGTATCTGTATCTTCTGTTTCTTTTGCCGGCCTGTGTGAAACTGTTTCAATGTGGTTTTCGGATGGGAACTACAGGTGTTTATCTTACTTTGGCGGGAACTGGTGGGGTGCCCGTAAAAGAGGCTGTTCGAACGGTTGGGAGGTCAGTTCCCGCATTGCTTGTGATCGACTTAGAATGCCAGCTCAATAAAGAACTTGAAAAGTTGCTTTTGGCCTGGACTTTACTGGTTCCTTACACATTTCCAGTCCTGGGCAAGTGTTTCAGCCTCTTGCCATGCAATTTCTGCAACGCTTTGTATGCCTGGCAAACATATCGTATAACACGCACACATTATTAGAGACCTTCTATTACAGACAAATAGCTGAATTTTGGATGAAAATAGTTGAAGACTGCTAAGAATTCATTGTTCATGATGGAGGAAAAGATTGAAAAGCCAATTGCAGGCTCTCTACTCACCCCGAGCAAGACCCCGGTTCCCCCCAGATTTGCGGCGTAGTTCGGCGGCGTATCGGCAGCAGTCAAGGAAGGCGTTACGGCACTCTCCCTCGATCCGCTTGGCACGCTGGTCACACGAGAGGAGCATGGGAATCAGCACCATGCCATCCCGACAGCAACTCTGAAACTTGGAGGATGAATAGTTGGAAACTGGAGGATAAAGGATTGGAAAAGAAGACAGAAAGGTGAGTGGATGCCAATAAAAAAGAGAAGTAGGTAAGCCGAAAGGAAGGTTGCTGGTATTTCGAACCCTGCTTTCCAAAAGTTCAGGCCAATTCTTCTAGGTCAGTGGTGGCAAACCTATGGCACGGGTGCCAGAGGTGGCACTCAGAGCCCTCTCTGTGGGCACACGTGCACAGAGATCGTCATGTGGGGGGAGGGCAAAAATGCCCCCCACACACGCACACATATAGGCTGGCCTGGGCTGCTGGGAACGACATGTAGGTAACCCTGTTAAGTGCTGCTAAACCCCACTGATTTTCATGGGAAGAACTAAAACACAATCCTTTACCTGGGAGTAAGCTTGGTTGCTGGCAATGGGGTTTGCTTCTAAACCCTACTAGGGTTGTGATTCACCCATTCGAAGCATTGCACGATTGCTTCAAAGCAAAGCCACCGACTACCACCAAGCTTACTCCCAAGTAATGCGCGCCTTGGAGCCAACTGTTTTTTCTAAACTAAAACCTCAGTATTCAGGTTAAATTGCCGGGTTGGCACTTTGTGATAAATAAGTGGGTTTTGGGTTGAAGCTTGGGCACTCGGTCTCGAATAGGTTCGCCATCACTGTTCTAGGTTGAGGGTCCCAATCCTTTCTAGCCTGCAAGCACCTTTTGAATTCTGACAAAGGATGTTGGGCACAAAAGCTACAAAAGGCCCACTATGGGAGATGGAGCCAACCATAGAATTTCAAGCAACTGCCGTTTAACTGGACGCTTTTAAAAAAGAACTCAATGTTGCATATTTTGTTGCACACATGCAAAATATTTTGTTGCATACATTTCAGAAACCCTGCTGGGCAAAAGCCCATCCCATTTTTTAAAACACTTGGTGGAAAGAAAGGTGTTCATGGACTACAATTCCCATCAGCCTCTGCCAGCCCATGCTGGCAGGGGCTGATGGGAATTGTAGTCCACGAACATCTGGAGAGCCGCAGGTTGCAGACCCCTGTTCTAGGCTCTTTTCTTTTGCTTGGAAAGAAAGTGGGGGGAAAGACATGCCAGAATGTGGGAGGCGGAGCTTGGTATGATCTGAGCATGTGCTGATTCCCCTCTCCCCTCAACAAACCCCCAATTTTCCTTCCTACCCCCTCAACATCACTCACGCCTCTCCTGGAGTTGGATTTGCATCTGTAACGAACGCTTCTTCCGGGAACGGTCTGCATTGCACCCGTGGGCTGGGGGAGCAGAAAAAGAAAAAAAAAGAACAAGATGAGAATGGGATGTAACAGGAATTGCCCTTGGATCACAATCCCCAACTGCACACTTTCCTTATGACCCCGTCAGTTCACCTTCTCGAAGCTGGCTGCCCAGTTGGCCCACACGGAGGGAGATTCCAGCATCAGCAAAGACGCCAAGGGTATCTTCCCCACTGCCGGCTGTGCAGCCTAGATCATAACTTCCCATAGCCTGGAAGACCTGGGCCCAGGAAGGAAGAAGGAAAGGAAGTGAACGTCCCATTCTCAGATATGCACGTGCTTTGCCCTCTTTGGCAGTCATCCTGCCTTCCGACCAGAGAATCCCCAAGGGTTCCAAAAGCACTTCAAGTGTGACTTTTTCTCTGCAGGGAAGGCGAAGGAGATCCTTATGCATTAGGCTTTCATTGGATTTCCTTGCTCCTCCCTGCCCACACCACAGTAGTTCCTCCCACCATTTCAGAACAATCAGAAGGGCTTTCTTTCTTTTTGTTTGTCTGTTTTGCTGCAATGCCGAAGATCCATCGCTGCAGCAAAAGACTCAGTGAAATGGACATGAAATTGACCAGAGCTAGTGAAGTAACACTAGACTGAAGATGGCAACCAAAGAAAAAGGCAGCAGATAACCTCCCCAAATGGAGTTTGCACGGAAACAACAAGGAAGCAGTGTATGGGCAAAATGGCAGATAGGCTCAGTTAGGGGCACTTCACAGGTGAGGAATCCCTGTGCAAACAAAAAAATGTGTGAAAACCCCACTGCAAAGCAAAATGCTGCAGGGTAAGCAGTGCATAAGTGGCCATTGTGATGTGGCCTAACTACAGAGCATTTTTATAAAGATAGCTTTATCTTTATCTTTATTTTTATTAACCTTTAATAGGCATAGATAGATCAGGATTTACACAGACACATTCTGCAGTCTCAAGTATAGTTCAGTAGCAAGGAAATAGTCCACATAACTTGACGGTTGACTTCGAGGGATTCAAATCAGATTTTTTTAAAAAAGAAATTGCCAGAGCAAATGACAGTAAATACCCCTACACATCAATGTAAAAATACAATCTAATATAAAATTGCAATAAAAATAGATCTGTTTAGCAAGTTAAAAGCAAAATAATACAGTAATAGGTATCCTACCATGCCGAATATTAGACAGATTGGAGAAGATACCTATCTTTTATAAAAAGTTCTACGTTTGTTTTATGTGTCATATTGGATATTTAAAAATTTGATTCTGTGCCAAATAATAATGAACCAATTTGGTTTAGTGTACTGGTATAATATAAAGATAGCAATACAGTAGTAAAATTAGAATTGTGCAAGAAGATGCTTTAATAAAGAGATAAGAGCTGTACTTTGTGTGACACAGTTTACTGTATACATTTCTTGGTTTTATTACATTGTTTTCTAATTTCTATAATCCAATTTTTGCAGCTGTTATGTTGTATCATTCTGTTTCTGTTTCGTTATTATCTAATTTCATAAGCCTATCTTGTTACAACATGTATTACAGAGCCTGTACTGGTCCAATTTTGCATCGATAAATTTTGTAATCTGCCTTGCGTCTCAGTGAGAAATGTGGACTATAAAGGTGTTTTTTTTAAAAAGACAGATGTCGATTCCCCGCTCATAAATAATTGCGTGGTACTAACGCGAAAAAAAGAAGTTTCAGGAATGCCTCCCCACTCCTTGAGTGACAAACGGGATTTTTTCCCGTTTCTGCTGATCATTCCCCCTCCTTATTCCATGTTTTCTCTGTACCTGCTTGGAACTACAACTTTTTCCTTTACCACGCTTCTTCCCAGTCTAGAGGGGAGGAGCGGGGGACTAATCCTCACTTATTTCCCGCCGTGGAGTGGGACGTAAATCATGATGATCAATCAGTGGTCGCTGGGCACTTAGGTACCCGCCCCAGCACAGAACGCCAGCCAATCGGGTGGGGGGGGGGGGAGAAAAAACGGAGATCAATTTGCTGTGGGAAGTGCTGGGTTCATGGAACTCCACGTAGCCCTGCATCTCTTCGCAGAATAAATCTGACGTGGGGAGGCTGAAACCCCGATTAAAAGGTGTAGTTTTTTTAAAACTTGGTTTAAAATATTTTTAAATTCAAGAGGGGAATTGACCAAAGAATATTTTTCTTCCATCCTGGTGATAAGAACATAAGAACTAGCCTGCTGGATCAGACCAGAGTCCATCTAGTCCAGCTCTCTGCTACTCGCAGTGGCCCACCAGGTGCCTTTGGGAGCTCACATGCAGGAGGTGAAAGCAATGGCCTTCTGCTGCTGCTGCTCCTGAGCACCTGGTCTGCTAAGGCATTTGCAATCTGAGATCAAGGAGGATCAAAATTGGTAGCCATAGGTCGACTTCTCCTCCATAAATCTGTCCAAGCCCCTTTTAAAGCTATCCAGGTTAGTGGCCATCACCACCTCCTGTGGCAGCATATTCCAAACACCGATCACACGTTGGGTGATCAGACAAGGGGTCGCCAGTTTCATGCACAGAACTCTTCTCCAAAGTGTGTGGGGCCCCCAATTCAGATCAGGATAATGGCATGCAAGGAGAGGGGCTTGATCCCACCCACCCTGCAACATTTTCTCAACTTGAAATGGCATAGCCATTGGCCCTTTCTGCACGAATCTCCTAAATCGGTGCTGTTTCACCGGGCTTTTGAGGGAGCTGGCCGCTGAGCCCGCACCTCGTGTTGTCCTGCACATTGGCTATCTATTGGACCATCTGCCAATCCCCTCCCTTCCCAGGGTTTGATCACTGGGGTGGGGTGTCAGACGTCTTCTATTATTAATCAAATTATTTATTGAAGGCTACTACTGCTGCCGTAGTTTTATAGTTCTAAGGTTTTGTATTTTAACTGGGGTTATTCGATTTGTTTTATTGTATTGTTGTTTGTTGTGCACCGCCCTGAGCCCTTTGGGGGGTAGGGCGGTTTACCAAATCGAATAAGTAAATAAATAAATAAATAAATCGCTTGTAAAATGTTTCTAAAACCGGGTTTGATTCCCAGCTCTGCCGCCTGAGCTGTGGAGGCTTATCTGGGGAATTCAGATTAGCCTGGACACTCCCACACACGCCAGCTGGGTGACCTTGGGCTAGTCACAGCTTCTCGGAGTTCTCTCAGCCCCACCTACCTCACAGGGTGTTTGTTGTGAGGGGGGAAGGGCAAGGAGATTGTAAGCCCCTTTGAGTCTCCTGCAGGAGAGAAAGGGGGGTATAAATCCAAACTCTTCTTCTTCTTCTTCTTCCTTTTATTTGCCCTCTCCCCGGAAACAATTCCTGGCCACCATTGTGTGATTTTTCTTTGTTTTAGTTCTGTGTGGAATCGATGCTTCAATGCTACACAGCTTCATGCTGCATTCTTTACTCCTCATATACTTGATGCTTCAATCAGCTAAACGCTGCAAATAAACCCGCAAAGTGGAACTGGGCGAGCTCAGAAGGTGGCGCAGAAGAGGAAGTTCAGGGAAGCAGAGAATTATGGGGAATGTAGTCAATAGATTGCACAGCGACCAAAGGTGTTTTCAAAATGTTTCAGTCAGAGATCCATTTAAAATGGGAATTTGTTTAAAATATTTTTGAGGCTGGAAATAAAATGTTTGAGGGTAAAAACAATGCAAAACTCCATGGAGGAAACATTTTATTTCCTGCCTCAAAACTTTTAAAAAGAATTGTGTGGAAAAGCCCGTTGTTTGTCCCATCAGGGGAATGTAGAACGTACCAACAGCTGCAGGCAAGCATTCCCACACTGCATTGGTTTCCATTGCAGCAGTGGCGTAGGAGGTTAAGAGCTTGTGTATCTAATCTGGAGGAACCGGGTTTGATTCCCAGCTCTGCCGCTTGAGCTGTGGAGGCTTATCTGGGGAATTCAGACTAGCCTGTACACTCCCACACACGCCAGCTGAGTGACCTTGAGCTAGTCACAGCTTCTCGGAGCTCTCTCAGCCCCACCTACCTCACAGGGTGTTTGTCGTGAGGGGGAAAGGGCAAGGAGATTGTAAGCCCCTTTGAGTCTCCTGCAGGAGAGAAAGGGGGGATATAAATCCAAACTCTTCTTCTTCTTCTTTCCCCGGGAGCATCCAAATAAATCAATTTTGTTCTTTAAGGTGCCGCTAAAACCTCTTTCATTTTGCTGCTCCAGATCAACCTCTCTGGAAACAAAGGAGAAGCGTGGAAGAAAGATGGCACTACCTTGCCCTGAGTGAGGCGATTTTTCCGACTGAGGGCATAAACAGCCGTGTCCACAGCAGCAAGTGAGACGGAAGATCTGTCGTCATCGGTAGTGATGGTGAGTCTCAGGACATCCTGGGGTCGGTGCTGCTTGGCCTTCTCTGGTGTGCTGAGGCGCAGCTATGGATTGGAAGGACATAGTGAGAGATGGCTGAGTGATTTCGACACCCTTGCAAGTGATTTTGACACCCTTTAAAAAAAAATCTGAGCCCGCTGTTTGCTATTCACACACCAAACCTTACTCTTCTCTGCTTGCGGCCTTCCGGGTCTTAGCTACCCTTCTGCCTCCACTCTGTGCTGCCACAAAGCTTTCTCCTTCTTGGCATGCTAGATTTGTAGTTGCAGACTGCTTACACACTGGTGTGCTACAGTGCAGTCTCACACAGAGGTACTCCTGTCTAAGCTCACTGAAATCAAATGAGCTTAGGCCTGGGTAACTCTGCATAGGATTGGGCTGTTGTAAGGTTGTAAAGAGTTGGGGGTGGGGAAGTGCTGATGTAACCCCTCTGTTCAGAATGGGTTGACCCAGAAAGGGGTGGAGACTCAAAGCAGCAGAAGGCTGCAAAAACTCATGAAGTTGGAGGAAGCTCTGAGGCTACCAGGCTGGGAACTTGATTTCATTCTTTATAAGCTCTTAACGCCTTGTTTAAGGTAACTGCAAAGTTGTTGGGAACTAGTGGGAAGGGAGTTGTTTATTTTTTTTGTGCTATATTGTAAATGTTAGAATTTATTGTTTCAGGGCTTTCTGTATATATAGTTGATGGGAGTTCTTTTGGGGATCTTCATCATCTTGCATCCAGTTCACCAAGCCTCTGAAGTCTTCATAAGCCAACCACCAGCAGGAAGAATTGGACTTGGCATTATCAGTAGATTGTAAATATAAGGACTTGAAATGCAACCTAAAAGGACTGTAAATTGTTAATGTTAAATGTTAATGTTAAAAGTGTTATTTGTTAAGGAAGTAAACCATTTTGTTTTAAGTTTAGTTCTTTGCAACTCCTTCCAAGTTCTGCCCCACAGAACCCACAGATAGAGGTTACACTGACATGCACTTCTGGCAAAAAACAAACAAACCCTGGAAATGCCATGATGTCAGGGACAATTCTGTTGGATTCAACCAAACTCTATGGTTAAACCATAAATTTGGGGGACAATCTTACAGCATTGTCCCAATGGCATGAAGCACTTCTGGTTTTTCTCCAGAAGTAACATAGCACACCAGCATTCCCTCCCTCCCCAATACTGACTCTTGGAGGACTAGTGGGGAAGGGGGGAAATCACCTGTGATAGTGGGAAAATTGACAGTCCTTGCCCCCTCAGTTTGTCAGTCTGAACTGAATTCGACTGATTCACTCTATCTTTATAGAGGAGCCAGAGTATGTCACTGTTCATATAGTGCCATGGTGGCGAACCTTTGGCACTCCATATGTTATGGACTACAATTCCCATCAGCCCCTTCCAGCATGGCCAATTGGCCATGCTGGTGTAGTCCATAACATATGGAGTGCCAAAGGTCTTCACCACCGGATATAGTGCTTTACTAACATTTCTGTCCTGGGCCCACCAAGGCAACAAAATGGCTGCCATTCATCCCAGGTACCGGTAGGTTGCCAGCATGAGACTGGCCACAGGTGGAAGACCTATATAATGATGTTGCTGGCATTGCTGGTGGAGCTCTAGCATTCGACCAGAACTCTATTGCGTGAGCTACAGAGATTGGAATTAATGCTAGAGGTTACTAACAATGTAACGACATACTTCTGGTCTCATTGGAAGTGACATTATGTCAGGGCACTGTACAATCATCATCCCTTCATCTCTCCTCACCCATTTTTTTCCCCACTGCCCAGCTGAGTGGTAGTGAGAAGGCCCACCTGATCACAGGCGATCGCCACATGACCTTTAACCCTAAGGTTGCCAATTTCAGCATAGAAAAATTATTGGACATTTGGGGGGTGGCATCTGGGAAAGGTAGAATTTGGGAAGGAGGTGGGAAGGAGGAGAGAATTCAACGGGGATGTGATCGTAGAGTCCACCCTCTGAAACTGCCATTTTCTCCGGGGAAACTGAGCTCTGTAGCCAGAGAGCAGCCATAATTCCAGAAAAGCTCCAGACCGCAACATAAGCTAAGCAACTCCAGGTGGCACCTGGAGATCTTTTGCTATTACAAGATCAACTCCCTGGAGAAAATATCTGCGTTGGAGGGTGGACTCTATGACATTAAACCCTGCCAGAGTCCCTCCCTTCCCAAAACCTTACCCTCCTCAGGATCCACGCCCAAAATATCCAGATATTTCCCAGAGAAGGCAACTCTAGCCAAATTTGAGGCCAGTAACCAGTGGTGGGATCCAAAAATTTTAGTAACAGGTTCCCATGTTGGGATGTAGCACCAATGGGGCTGGGCAGGGCATGATGGGGGCATGCCCAGGCATTCCGGGCGGGCATTCTGGCTGGCTGTGCAAGGACGAGCCGCCAGTCCCATGGAACAAATGCCCAGGGCGCCAGGCTGCCACGCATGCCAGTGCCCCCCCTCCTGCCAGGATCACTGCTTCAAGTTCGCACGCTACTGCTGAGAGGAGGGGCGAACTAAGGCAAAAATCACGCGGGCAAAATCACCACTAGTAACCCCTCTCGCACACACACAAATAATTAGTAACCCACCGAACCCAGAGAACCTGCTGGATCCCACCTCTGCCAGTAACCCTAATCCACCTTCCTCCGACCATGGGAAGGAAGGTCTACAGAGTTAGAATGGCTGAACAGTTGTGGCCTCCTACACCTTTAACAATGCCTCTGCTCTCACATCAGACTAGTCCCATAAACTGCTTCTGACAGGGTGGAGCAATATAGTGAAGGGTATTTGGTGTGAGGGCTGGGGCATTTTTAATGGATAATTATGGAAAGTTAATGAGGAAAGGAGAGTCCACCTCACTGAGCTCCCATCCCTGTCCTAGGGGGAGTAATATCATGTCTCAGTGGGGCCATGACAGCTTTCTTTAGATACGTGCGATTGGAGTAAATATGACTGCAACACTATTAGAGTATATACTGTACTTCATTAAAAAAAATACAACTGAAGTATTGGCCTAAAATACCACCGGGAACAAACATCATTAAGGATCAGGAATAGAGAAAATAGGGATAGATAAAGTTTTATCGACTCCCCAATAACACACACACAAACTTTATCGAGGCCAATCTGGTTAGGCTAGTTTTGGTTAAGTTGTGTTTCATCCTGTTGACTGCATTAATGGGAAATCTGCCTTGAGTTTCAGTGAGAAAGGAGTATTATGAAATAGATAGATATGTATCATACAGATCAATGCTTAGGCCTTTAGCAATGGATTCTGGGAAAGATTTCTCATGGAAACATGGTCATTTCAAATGCTATTCAGAGCCAGAGATTCTTCGATAGGGCAGCATAAGCAAAACTAAACAATAAACAAATAAATGAATGAATGAATAAATGAATCAATGAATGAATGAATGAATAAATAAATAAATAAATATTCACCTTTCCTTCGCAGGTGTCAACTACGTCCACCCAGATGGAGTTGGCCACAACTTTATCTCCCAGGCGGTAAAAGGCCACAAACCGAAACGCTGCGACTAAGTTGGGTGATGGATCGGAACCATACAGTAGCGATCCGGCTAAGCACGCTGGTTGGCAGAGGACACCGTCCCCTTTGTTCAAAATCTGGAAGCAAAGGGACAATTCACACAAGCCAGTGACGAATGTGCCGCAGTCTTAACTATTCCCCACCAATCTTATTTTCACACACAAAAATGCTATTATTTCTGCATTCTAGGTGGCTGTTATATATTTGAATGCTTCCCACATAACAAATTCCCATTTGAGGATGAAAATGAAGTTTAGACTATTTACTCCGACATGGCAATGGTTCAGAGGGATGGAATTTTTCTTGATGTGAAGAAGCATTCAATTTAGCCTTGATCGCCACCCTAACTCTGGCACATTAAAGAAAGGAAATGCCCGGGTGGTGGCATGGGTTCTGTGTGGAAACAGTATCTCATATGCTGTTGAATTGTCCTTTTATGAGATAGGTAGAAGAAGCACATAATCCCCTTCCCTACGGAAGTGAAGGCACTACAGATGGCAGAACAGAAGGTTATATCTTTGCTCAGCCACAACGACGTAGCTGTTGGAAGCGTGGCTAAATTTTTAATGGTGTTATTTTAACTCGGCCAGAAGTTGTAAAGGCTGTTATTATCTGCAATGTTCATGTTGAACTATTTATATGCTATTAAAGGTATTCAAATTGAAATCAATATTGGATGTGTTTTCAACTCCGCCGCGGGCCTGGATTGGACGGAAGGATCACGTCACTATCAGCGGCAGGAAACCCAAACCCGGAGTCACCCACGGGACTTCCCCACTGCTCCGCGTTCGGTGTGTGGTTTTCAAAAAGGTGCACTTCCGACCAGGATCCAGAATGACGCACACTGAGGGGTGGGAGGAACGGCAGAATCAGGGTGACTGCGTTGTCGCCACTGGTGTAGTGGGGAGTGCTGCAGGACCCCGGGTTATTTGCCGTGAGGAGCGCGCATCTAATGGTGAGTGGGGAATCGACCTTTGTCAAGTCTCAGAAGCTAAACAGAGTTGACCCTGGAAAGTATCTGAATGGGAGACTTGCAAGGAATACCAACATCGCCACCTAGAGGCAGGCAATGGCAGCCCACCTCTGAACATCTCTTGCCTTCAAAATCCCACAGGGTCACTGTAAGTCAGTTGAGACTTGACAGCAAAACAAAAACCCCAAAGGTATCTTTGAGCAGAGGGGTCCTTTTGCAGTTCCATTTCATTGTTGTGATGTTTTACATGATGATTCTATGCTGCCTTGAGCCACCGGAGAGACAGGATTTAAATAATTTTAACAAATAAAACAGGCAAATGGCAGATCAAAAACTGAGAGATGAGAAGTCCAGGTAATTTCAGAGATTTGATCAGCTGGGATCACCCAGCCGCACAGACTCACCAAGTAGTAGAAGCTGGAGAAGTCATCTGGTCCAATATGTTTCAGGCCCAGGTTGAGGGTCTCCCCCGGGCTCAAGTCTTGGTGTTTCGGGCTATCAATAATCAAGTATCTGCCTTGTTGGGAATTCATGGCTGTGGCGGTCAGTGTGGCTTCTGCTGGAGACTCTGTCCCCGCTCTTATCTACATGGAACAAGAAAGACACATGTGGTTCACTTGGAAACCAACTCCTCTGCCGAAAGAGGCTGAAAACACTATTTCACCCCATTCCAGGCTTGCATTCCCCTATCCCCCAGCTCCCCATCCCTTCTGGAGTTTCCATAGAGCTTTCAGAGATTACTAGAGAGGGTACTTCCAGGTTTTCCCAGGAAGTGATGGCATCCCCCTTTAGAAATCACCATAACTAGAAGCCTTTACTCTGTCATTTGTATCCAGTGTGGAGTTCTCTTACAATACAGAACTTCTATTTCTTTTCTAAGTAACAAGCCTAAGTTTGAACTTATTCCTCAAGCAGCCAAACTGTAGAATTCTGCTGTGCACAGACTCAGCTCTGCTTTCAGTCTCTTATCTCCTTCCCCCTCAAAACTGCTTCTTGATTATTGGTCCATGTGGGTCCCATGACTTCTGTACTGCTGGAGGGAGAAGAATGTGGGAAATGTCTCTGTGAATCACTGTGACTGTGACAGACTGTGCCCATCAGAGGTGTAGCTACAAGGGGATCAGGGGGGGTGCTGCGGTTGCAACTGGCCACTGGGTGAGCAGCGTGCACCCCCCTTGCGGCTTCTTTTTTTTTTTTTGCATTTTTTTTTTTTTTTTAGTGTTTTCCAGTTTTTTGGCCCGGCAGGGGCGCAGTTTTTAGACTAGCACCAAAATTTCAGGGAGTTTTCGGGGGACTCTCCTGATGATGCCATCCAAGTTAGGTGAAGTTTGATTCAGGGGGTCCAAAGTTATGGACTCCCAAAAGGGGTGCCCCATCCCCCATTGTAATAACATAGAGCAGTGGTTCTCAACCTTCCTAATTCCGCGACCCTTTAATACAGTTCTTCATGGTGTGGTGACCCCCAATCCTAACATCTATCCATTTTACAGATGGAGAACACTGGATGCAGAGAGAGTCTTAGGGCTTGCACTCTTCGTGAAAGGGTCGCTCAACCCCCAATGGGGTCCCTACCCCAGGTTGAGAACCACTGCCATAGAGTCTTCCCTTCCAAAGCAGTCATTTTCTTCAAGTGAATTTTATCTATCTATCTATCTATCTATCTATCTATCTATCTATCTATCTATCTATCTATCTATCTATCATCTTTCATCTATCCATCAATCAATCACTCAATCAATCAATCAATCATTCATCTATCCATCCATCCATCCATCCATCCATCCATCCATCCATCCATCCATCCATCCATCCATCCATCCATCCATCCATCCATCCATCCATCCATCCATCCATCCATCCATCCATCCATCCATCCATCCATCCATCCATCCACCCATCCATCCATCCATCCATCCATCCATCCATCATCCATCCATCCATCCATCCATCATCCATCCATCCATCCATCCATCCATATCCGGTTTTATCCATTCCATCCACCCACCCGCACCCACCCACCCACCCACCCATTTATTTACGGTTATAGGCTTTATACCGCCTCCGGCGGGCTCAGGGCTGTGAACGTAAACAGAAATAGAGCATTACAGACCAGCATAAAATCCATTAAATATTAGTTAATTTTGGCTCTATATAAAATAACCATCCCATTAAAACGCGAGCATACTAAAAAAATCAACATAATAGGATGGCACCTACTATCAAGTCCCTTTTTTTGATCTCTGTTGTCTGAAGATCAGTTCTAATAGGCAAAAGATCTCCAGCCACTGCCTGGAGGTTGGCACCCTAGTCCATGCCCTTCTTTCCCGAAGCCTGCCACTCCTTGCTTTCTTTTATGGCAGCCATTTTGTGATGGCACAAATTCCAAAAAGTGCCCATAGGCTACCAAAAATGGGGGACCTCTGTTCCAGAGTTTTTGGTCCTCCTCCCTTTTCCCCCAATAAATTCTCACCCATTCCTTCTGCCTTTCTCCCCACTCCTGGCATTTTACGTCTGCCCTCTCCTCACTTCCTGTGCAGCAAGGATTCCTGTACCATAAAAGTGACTGTTGTTGCTCCGGCGGGGATGTTGATCCGATGCAACACGACCCCATGGTTGTCAGTGTTGATTGCAGCATTATCAGGGGATGACCCTCCAGTTATCTGGGTAGAGAAATGGACTGGGACGTGGGGGGCGGGGGTGCCATCTGAAAGTGAAACAACAGTCACCTGAGCCGGGGGAGAAAGAGAGAGGTTTTTGAAGTACGGTTGTTAATGTAGACATGAGGACACAACGCAGGCGAGTGCGAGGCCAGAAACAGAACACGCAGAGGACCTTCCCTTGTTTCTGTGCCTTGAACGCTGCAATGCCAAAAATCTAAGGCAATGCTTTTCTTGGATTTAAGAGACGGGAATTTCTTCTGCAGCAAAAAGGGTGAACTGCGGCTTCCCTTGGTCCACCTTGGTGCCATATGATTTGCAGGCACTTTCAAGTTCCTTTCTAGAAGCTCAGTTCCCAGCTGCACGGGGCTCATTGAAATTGGGACCACAGCATATGATGAGAAAGGGCTCCATCCTGAAGTGGGCCAGTGTTAGAGGAAGCAATATCTGGTGCACAAAAGAAGAAGAAGAAGAAGAAGAAGAAGAAGAAGAAGAAGAAGAAGAAGAAGAAGAAGAAGAAGAAGAAGAAGAAGAAGAAGAAGAAGAAGAAGAAGAAGAAGAAGAAGAGGAGGAGGAGGAGGAGGAGGAGGAGGAGGAGGAGTTTGGGATTTATATCCCCCCCCCTTTCTCTCCTGCAGGAGACTCCAAAGGCTTACAATCTCTGCCCTTCCCCAATAAACAACAAACACCCTGTGAGGTGGGTGGCTGAGAGTCTCGAGAAGCTTATCAGCCTCACCTTAGCTACGCGGTGTGGGAGGCACAGGCTTAATCTGCGAATTTCAGATAAGCCTCCACAGCTCAGGCGGCAGAGCTGGGAATCAAGCCCGGTTCCTCCAGATTAGATACATGAGCTCTTAACCTCCTATGCCACTGCTGCAGGCAGCAAATGGAAAGGTCGGTTTGATAGGATATGTTTGCAGGAATTTTTTTGCACTCCAGATAGACTATGGTTTATCAGCCTGCCAGCATTGCCAATTGGCCATGCTGGCAGGGGCTGATTGGAATTGTAGTCCATAACATCTGGAGTGCCAAAGGTTCGCCACCACTGGGATAGTGAAATCAGCACGGCCTTTCCTGAAAAGTGTTACAGTTACAGTTTGACAAATCAATTTTTGCCTGTTCTCCAAGTCTCTAATAGAACTAGAGTTCATGTCATCCCTTAGTACAAATGTGTACTTTTTCAAAGGAAACGTTACGCTTCAAGACAGTGTCTAAATACACAATCTAGCCAGATTTCTGAGTCAAACTTCCCTCCTTGAAAAATACCACCTCCCAATTCCTTTTTCTTGAAAATCTAGAAAGGGAAGTCTGCCAGGACATTCACAAATTTATATTCTGCATTTTAGAGTTCACTTAGTGGAACAGTGACCTCCAGTGGCTATGAGATGCAGCTCTAGGAAAACAACATAGGCCAGAAGGGATTGAGAAAAGTATGAGAATCAGTCAATCAGTCAAAAACGCCCCCACGTTGCTTCGAATCCACGTGGATCTCTGGTCCGCGAAATAAAAAAAAAAAGGTTGTGCATGCATCGCGCACAGCCCACTGCGTTCTCATTGGATGGGAAGCTACACGTCACTACCAGAGGCTGGAAAAACTAATCTGGATTCACCCCCCCCCACAACTCCCCCCCCACTCCAGATTGTCCACATGTTCTTTAAAAAGGTCTACTTCCATGCAGGTTCTAAAATGTGCTGGGGGGGGAGCGCCAGAAACAGGATGAATGCGTGTTTGGCGCTGGTGAAGTGGGGAGTTTTGCAGGAAACCTGGATATTTGGTGTGACAAGCATGCATCCAATCCTCAGTGGGGAATCGACCAAGGAAAGAGAAAGGTGGGATTCGAACTAGGATTCAATATGGGACATCCTTGCAGCAAAACACGCTTGACACAACACGGGACATGCTGCACTGGGAGAGACACAACACAACACACGCACCAGCACTTCAAACGGTGCCCCAGGCACAAAATGCCGCATGGTCTTGGACATGCTCAGCAAATATGGAGATTCCACAAATTTCACAGATGCAAGTTCCTGCTCTTCCAGGTCTCCACCTGTAGGAATATGGAAAACAGGCAGTGAGATAAAGGAGGTGTTCTAGACTTCCTCCCCATCTAGCAGCTCATTGAAACTGATTTCTACAGGGTTCTTTCATCTTCTCCCAAACCTCTTTTGTACAGTATATAGCAGTGGTGGCGAACCTATGGCACAGGTGCCAGAGGTGGCACTCAGAGCCCTCTCTGTGGGCACGTGAAGAGTGCCCCCCAACACACATCTAGGCTGGTTTGGGCCACTAGGCTCAGTTATTAGCATGAAACCTAAGACCTAGTTTTGGGGAAGCAGTGTAGGTAACCCTGTAAAGCGCTGTTAACCCCACTGATTTTCATGTGCTGAACTAAAGCGTGATCCTTTACCTGGGAGTAAGCTCGGTTGCTGGCAATGGGGCTTGCTTCTGATTAAACCCTCCTAGGGTTGTGATTCACCCATTGGGAGAGTTGCATGGTTGCTTCAAAGCAAAGCCACGGACTACCACCAAGCTTACTCCTTAGTAACGCATGCCTCGGAGCCAACTGGTTTTTCTAAACTAAAACCTCAGTTGTCAGGTTAAATTGCTGTGTTGGCACTTTGTGATAAATAAGTGGGTTTTGGGTTGCAATTTGGGCACTTGGTCTTGAAAAGGTTCGCCACCACTGGTATATAGAATGGAACAACAGCACTGCTGTAGGTAGTGAAAATGGCAAAGCACTCTTGAAGCACCGGGCAAGAGAGATTGGGCTGGTGATGTTGGTAGTGCCCTGCCACCTAAAGATTTAGGCCATTTTGAAATGGCCTGCAACTAGTATGTTTGTTTGTTTCTTTGTTTATTAATTAAATTTAGTATACCGTCCACCCCCGAAGGGCTCTGGGCGGTGAACAGAATAATCAAACATTAAAATCATGACAACCATAAAACAGTAATTAGACATAAAAACAGAACAAGATTACAGATGGCGATAAAAATCCCAAAGTCAGAAACAATCTAATTCAGCTCCTTATCATGGGGATGGTCCAATGATGGAAAAATATGGATGGCAATCAACGGTTACTCTCCTCCAAACCCTCGGCGGAACAGCTCAGTCTTTTGAGCCCCACGGAACTGGCCAAGGTCCCTCAGGGAATGGTTGGTTGGAAGAGTGTTTCACCACATTGGGGCCAAGGCACTGAAGGCCCTGGCCCGGGTGGAGGCTAACCGAATCATGGAGGGGGCAGGGACTACCAGCAAATTGGCCTCTGCAGAACACAAAAGCCGAGGGGAGACAGTCCCTGAAGTATGAGGGCCCCAAGCCACAAAATGCCTTAAAGGTCATCACCAACACCTTGAAGATGATCTGGTACTCAATCAGGAGCCAGTGCAGTCGGCATGGTGGGATCCATGGTGGTGGGATTCAAACAATGGCGTATTAAGACATGTTCTTAAGGGGAATGAGGGGGGGGGGGTCCCATTTCCAAACTTACTTGCTGCCTCTATGACAGTGGCTGCGATGTAGAGCGTGGTTCCAACTAAGTCCCGCAAAGGACGCCCCAGTTTTTCCGACAGGAGGCTGCGTTTCAGGGAGGCTGAGCCATGGCCATCGGTTACCTAGTGGGGTGGAATTTGGTTGGAGGGAAGGGAAAATAAAATTAACTGTATCATACTAAGGTAGACAAGAACTACCTGGAGCCTACAGCACAGAGAAACACAGGAAATGGTGCCTAACCAGACACTGAGGAGACAGAGAAAATGGCACCTAACCTAACTATGCATTGTGGTAGATCCTATACTCCACTGTGCAAATGTTGGGGCCCACCTCCAGTCCACGGAGACTTCTTCACCTTTGTTGGGAGGAACACGTGAAACCGCCTTACAGCCCGATTATCCACCGATGCTCTGGAAGCATGTCAGGGCAAGAAATCTCGTCCCAATGCTCTTTGCAACGTGCTAAGAAAAGGAGGCGCATCGGAGCCGTCCCAACCACTGGCATAATGCCCATTGGGCAAGGTGGGCAGCTGCCCAGGGCATCACCTTGTGGGGGGCATCAAAATGCTGGGTTCATTTTGGGGAATTTTTAGTGGTTTTCCTTTTTGGCCTGCAGGGGGCGCAGGTTTTAGGCTAGCAGCATCAAATTTTCAGTGTATCATCAAGAGACTGTCCTTATGCGACCCCCCAAGTTTGGTGAGGTTTGGTTTAGGGAGTCCAAAGTTATGGACTCCCAAAGGGGGTGCCCCTATCCCCCATTGTTTCCAATGGGAGCTAATAGGAGATGGGGGCTACAGTTTTGAGGGTCCATAACTTTGGGTCCTCTGGACTAAATCCGTAATTCAAAACTGGGGGGTAACATCAGGGCAGTCTCCTGATGAGACCCTGAAAGTTTTGAGACTGTGCCTTCAAAAATGTGCCCCCCCCAGCCTCCGTAACCCTCGCATTGACTGCAATGCAGAAAACTCAATGCAGAACAAAGATTCTTGGGCAAATTTCAGGATGTTCCTGCAGGGAGTGGGTATTCTTGGACGTATCAGCACCAAAATTTCAGGGTATCATCTGGAGGCTGTCAAGTGATGTCATCCCTGTTTGGTGTGAAGTTTGGTTCAGGGGGTCCAAAGTTATGGACCCTCAAAAGGGTAGCCCCCCATCTCCTTAGAAGTAAAGAAATGTTTTGGTGCTGATATGTCTAAAAAAATACACTTCCTGCAGGCACCAAATGTCCTGGTGCAAAAAAAAAAAAAACTGGTCATGGTGGAGGGCTGCCTATGGGGGGGGGGGGGAGGGTATCCAACCCAGGTTTTTCCCAGGGTTACAGCTCAGTTTGGCCAGGGCTGCCTCGTTAAGCCACTCTCAGTCCTGACATACATTTAAGCCTCTTGCCCCACGTGGTCGTCTCTAATTCTTTCATGGGGTATGCGAGAGCACTTCTGGTGTGACTTTTTGCGCCAGAGCCGGGCGAGGGTGTGGGAGGGCGGCAAGTCAGCCTTCAGTGAGTAATTAGCCACAGTGAATCAGGCCATTCATCTGTTGAGGTCTGCATTGTCTACTCCAGACTGGCAGTACTTCTCCAGAGACTCAAGACTGGGCCTTTGGGGTGTCCAGTCAGCTGGATATGGTGCCCCCTTACCGTTCTGTGCCTTTGGTGTTGTTACATCAAAGTCCCCTCATATTGAGGGGCCCGGCCATTCCCTTTTTTTTGGGGGGGGGTAGGTTTTAAATGGGGGTTTCTGGACGCCTCTTGCTTTATTTTATGTATTACTTATGTATTAATTGTTATTCTCTGTTTTGGCGAGTTTTAGGTTGCTTATTGATGGTTATGAGATGGAGCCTATATATTTATATGTATTTCTATATATTTTGTGTGTGAATTGCTCCTGTTTGATGTTGCACTGTGTTTTCATCACCTCCCGGAGTTCTCCGGGGATCGGGCGGTAAAAAAATCGTAATAAATAAATAAAAATAAATAAAGACAATTGTATAAAAACACAGAGACTCCACAGTACTGAAAACCAGGGAGAAGGGTCGGTAACAGCTACTATCAGGGGACGCTTCAAACAACACAAAAAAAATGTGTTTTCACCCACTAACACAAATCCCTAACCCACAAGGACACCTTCTGAGGCCCTACTGTGGCACGCCCTCACCATCTGGAGTGCCAGACAGGTGGTAAGAAGAAGAAGAGTTTGGATTTATATCCCCCCTTTCTCTCCTGTAAGGAGACTCAAAGGGGCTGACAATCTCCTTTCCCCCCCCCCCCCCCCACAACAAACACCCTGTGAGGTAGGTGGGGCTGAGAGAGCTCCGAAGAACTGTGACTCTGAAGAACTGTGAACAGCTGGCATTTGTTGGAGTGCACAAGTTAATCGAGTTCACCAGATAAGCTTCCACAGCTCAAGTGGCAGAGCAGGAATCAAACCCGGTTCTCCAAATTAGAGTGCACCTGCTTTTAACGACTACGCTACTGCTGGATATCCCTTTCTATCACTATCAGATATCTGATATCCCTTTCTATCACTAGTGGATTCTGCCCAGTATATGTATAACAAATTGCAATTATTATAAATGAACTCCTTTCTCAAGCAAAAATGAGTTCATTTATAACTAGTTATAAATTTATAACGATTGTTATAAATCTGTTGCGTGGAATCCACCGCTGTCTTTCACCAGTAAGTGAAAGATTTTTCACCAGTCTTTCACCAGTAAGCGAAGATTTTTGTTTTTTTCTGGCATTCCCTTAGTCCTGTTTTTAAAACTGCTCTGCTTTTAACCAGTGGTGGGATCCAAAAATTTTAGTAACAGGTTCCCATGGTGGTGGGATTCAAACTGTGGCGTAGCGCCAATGGGGCTGGGCGGAGCACGACGGGGGCGTGACGGGGCATTCCGGGGGCGGGGCATTCCTGGGCGGGGCTGTGGCAAGGATGCAGCCGCTGTGCCGGTCCTCGGGCGGGAAACGAATGCACGCAGGCGCAGGCTGCCACGCACGCCAGTGCACCTCCTGCTAGACTGCTTCAAGTTCTGCGCGCTACTGCTGAGAGGAGGGGCGTAACTAAGGCAAAAATCACGTGGCAAAATCACCCATTAGTAACCCCCTCTCGGCACACACAAATAATTAGTCACCTACTCTCGGGAACCTGTGAGAACCTGCTGGATCCCACCTCTGCTTTTAACTGTCTTGGAGGCCCCTACCGGACCTTCAAAGATATAAAGTATTTCCAAAGACAGCTGTCGTTAAAAATTAGTCCTGTCCAGGAATTTAGGGGTCCACATCATGAAACATCCCAGAACTTGTGAAGATGGGAGAGTTTCAACACACGCCGAGACCTTGAATAACCACGTCTTTTCACCCCACGTTGCTGACGATGGTATCCAGGCAGAGGATACAGCTTCCCAGAGGACACATGTGCTCATTTAGAGAACCAAATGACACCTTGTAAGAGGCAGAGAGTGAATGAGGAAGGCTGAATCATCTGGAGTTTTCTGCAATGATAGGTGGTGGAGGGATCTGGTGTTGAAGGTAGCCGTTTTCTCTTACCGAGACTTGCTTCTCCAGTCCTGGGATATAAGATTTTTCTCCGTCGTCATCACTCACGCCAAATCTCACGTAGGCTGTCCCAGTGACTCCCTTCCCATAGAAAAATCTGTTGAGGGAGAAGACCAGGGAGAATTCGGAGGCTGGTTGGCCGAGGTTACTGATAGGGCAGCTAGTTGCTAGCAGGCATAAGTAACAGAGACCTGTTTAAAGATCTATACCAGTGATAGTGAACCTTTTCAAGACTGAGTGCCCAAATTGCAACGCAAAACCCACTTATTTATTGCAAAGTGCCAACACGGCAATTTAACCTGAATACTGAGGTTTTAGTTTAGAAAAAATGGTGGGCTCCGAGGCGTGCGTTACTCAGGAGTAAGCTTGGTGGTAATTGGTGGCTTTGCTTTGAAGCAACCGTGCAACTCTTCCAACGGGTAAATCACGACCTTAGGAGGGTTTACTCAAAAGCAAGCCCCATTGCCAGCAACCAAGCTTACTCCCAGGTAAAGGATTGCGCTTTAGTTCTTCACATGAAAATCAGTGGGGTTTAACAGCGCTTAACAGGGTTACCTACACTGCTTCCCCAAAACTAGGTCTTAAGTTTACTGCTAATAATCAAGCCCAGCGGCCCAGGCCAGCCTTAGATGTTGGGGGGGGAGCGCTGTGTTTGCGCGTGCCCACAGAGAGGGCTCTGAGTGCCACCTCTGGCACCCGTGCCATAGGTTCGCCACCACTGATCTATACTATATCCATCTGGCAACCATACCCCCCCCCCCAAATACCCCGCTGGCAGCCAGGTATGACCCGGCAACCCTAGACAGTTCCTCTGGAGAAAATGGGGTGGGGTGGAATCTATGGTATTATACCCCAGGGATTTTGCACCCCTCTCCCAAACCACACCCTCCCCAGGCTTCACTCCCAAAACTCCAGGAATTCCTCAACCCAAAGTTGGAAACACGAGTTGCCTCTTGGCACCCAGACCCAGCTCTTCAAACATATGAACAAGTAGTTTAGCCCTTGTGGTGGTGGAGAGTGCTGATTTATGGTGACCCTGAATGGTTTTCAAGGCAAGAGATGTTCAGGGGTGGTTTGCCATTGTCTGCCTCTGCATGGGCAGAGAGAGCTCTGAGAGAACGGTGACTGGCTCAAGGTCACCCAGCAGGCTTCATGTGTAGGAGCGGGGAACTGAACCTCCAGAAATCCACCCATGACTGGTCCCTGATTGTATCTCCTCTCACCTGGATGCAAACCTCCCCACTTTGGGCAAGGAAACCAAACCAAGTCAGGGGCGCAAATCCAGATCAGTTGCCTGGGTTGTGTTTTAAACCACGTACACCATTTTAATCGCAATCACAGACCACCCTGAAAACTTTAAAGCTAAAAAAGCAGAGTGTAAAAATCCAAGAGTGCCTCGTACTTAGCCTGAATATCGATTTGCAATTCGGAGTCCCGCTGTCCGGAAACGAGGATATATTTCCGTTCTGGAACGATCGTCACCTCGAAATTAGGAAGCACTGATGAGAGACAGAAAACGGGAAGAAATTTAATAGGTGTAGATTTTATTTATTTATTTATTTATATCTTCGATTTCTATACCGCCCGATCCCCGTAGGGCTCCAGGCGGTGAACAACATAGTTCAAAAACATTAGACAGGAGCAAATCATACACAATACAATACATAGGCTCCATCCTATTAATCATCAATAAAACATCTTAAAATTCATATAAAACAGCGGATAACAATCAATAAATAAGCAAGAGGCGTCCAAAACCCCAATTAAAACCTACCCCAAAGAGGGGGACGGCAGGCCCCTCAATATTGTTGGAAGTGAAGGACTTTGTTACGCTGTTTCCTGCCTCAACCTACAGAGGGGGTTTTTACTAGAGAGCTAATGGCTAGATAGGGACCTAGGGATTTGACACCTTTACTCTATCATGCTGGTTCTATCCCTTTGATGTTAGACTGATACTCTCAGGGACTTCCTTCCTTCCGGCTTCTTCCTCGACCCCTTCTCACACACTTCTTCCTGCCATGCCTAGAGAGAGGATGGATGCTCCTCGCATCCATCTCCATCCAGCTAGATTAAGATAGCATAGTGACTCTATCTACCTACCTTTCTATCCAGAATGGAGTTCACTAATAAATACTCTTTTTATTAGATAAGAAACTATAACTGACTCCGACTTTCTTTTGTGTAAGCTTGCCGCACATTGGGACTCATCACGCACACGCACGCACACGAGGTAAGGGCTTCTGCTGTGTTCTAGCCACCCGTGCCGCTCTGCTAACTACGATAAAGAGATAATCTCCAACTACCAGGAGCTCTTATCCCAACAGGTTATGGGCCCAGGCATTCAACAAGTTATTGTGCCAATGTTTGTTTAGCCCATATTTTTCTTTTTACTTTGGTGATTGAGATCCCAACCTTTGTTTTTTACCTGTGCGTGAAAGAGCTTGGCACTGACGGAGTTAAGTTTCTGCTAGTTTTTCCCAGAGGCTTAGAGAGTGCAGTCTCTAGGGATTTTTTGACAAACTTTTCTTTTGTACTGGCTTAACGACTTGAGCCATTGACTACAAAGATGACTTCTCTTCTCGATGGACGACTTCCTCTGATGATTTTGACGGAAGACTCGAGCTTTTCAGAGTGGCGAGCGAGATTGCGCGCTCTTCTGATCGCAGAAGACCTCATTCACGTTTTGGACGACACCCCACCAGGAAATGCCGCAACCGAGGCAGCAAAAACGGCTTGGAAGAAATCAAACTCTCGTGCCTGTGCTTTTATCATCTCAACCGTGAGTTCAGCCCCGCTTTCACACATAATTGATATGACTTCTTCTAAAGAGATGCTGGACACTTTAGCCAGACTGTACAATCGGGGAGGCTGGTCTAATGTCCATGTTTTAAAGCGCAGACTATATTTACTAAGGTACCAAGAAGGGACACCTTTCATGAATCACCTGCAAAAACTTCAGCAATGTTTCACTGCTCTTAAAAATGAACGCCAGGAAATGTCTGATCTAGATAAGCAGTCTGCATTATTTCTAACTCTACCAGAGACTTTTGCACCTCTCGTTGCCAATTTGGAACAGAGGGAAGGTTTAAAATTTGGAACAGAGGGAAGAGATCAAAATTTGGAACAGAGGGAAGAGATCAAAATGTATATTTCTCGTCAGGATGTAATGGCTGGAAA
>NW_025951211.1:0-11770 GCF_021028975.2 Sphaerodactylus townsendi
CCATAACATCTGGAGTGCCAAAGGCTCGCCACCATGGGGCTAAGGCCTCCCTCCTCCCATCGTGCCTTGTAATCGGAGGGAAGCTGAGCCGCACCAGGGGGAAAAGGGCTCTTGGCACACTTAGCCTGTTTTGCAAAGAAAAAAGGGTCTGCTGGCAAGAAGATTTTCTAATGGGCTGGCTTTTTATTGCTGCAAAGGAGCGAGTGACTTTTCTTCAGGCTTCTGTGTTCATTTGAAAGGACATTGATTTTCTTCTCAGAAAGCAGCTGCAGGGGGGGCTCCTTTTTCACTAGGGGGAAAGGAAGGGTCTGAGTGGGTGGGGGGGCTCGCATGTCCCTCCCTTCAAGGTTTCCAGCTTAAAAGGTTGCTTATAAAATGCTCTGATTCCCAGCTTGCAGGTACCATCCCCCCTCCCCCCCCCCGCCCCTGCAAACGGGTACAAGGAGGGTGGGGACAACTTTTTCCAGAGGGAAAGAGCCCTCTGGAGCAGCAGTGGCGTAGTGGCTAAGAGCAGGTGCACTCTGATCTGGAGGAACTGGGTTTGATTCCCCGCTCTGCCGCCTGAGTTGTGGAGGCTTATCTGGGGAATTCAGAGTAGCCTGTGCACTCCCACACACGCCAGCTGGGTGACCTTGGGCTAGTCACAGCTTCTCGGAGCTCTCTCAGCCCCACCTACCTCACAGGGTGTTTGTTGTGAGGGGGCAAGGGCAAGGAGATTGTCGGCCCCTTTGAGTCTCCTGCAGGAGAGAAAGGGGGGATATAAATCCAAACTCCTCTTCTTCTTCTCCTCGTCGTCCTCGTCCTCCTCCTGGGGAAAAATGCCCAGCCCCAGTTGCTGCACTTGTAAATGGGTGGGGAGGGGGGAAAGTATTTAAAAATGAACATAGAAGAAACATATTATGGATTTTGACTTTTTATTAGTTTGCTGAATTTAACGATTTCAAGTTAGTAATGTTGCTGTTGGGTTTTTTAGTTTAGTGTTCTGTTAAGATGTTATTTTTTGCCTCGTAAGCATTACCAACTTTTGTGCAGCTACTGGATGATAAGGAAACTCGCTTATTGCTGGCCAGAATCTCCCCTTTAGTGGGTATGGCCAGGAGCTAAGATCAAAAGCTTCCTTGGTGAGCCGGGCGCCACGGCTGGCTTTTTGAAATTCTCTGTCATCATTTGCAGAACTGCTCGGCCACCAAGGGCAATTTCGTGGGCACTGCTGGGTGGCACCCAACGGCTATGGACTGGAGGAAGAAAGGCAATTACGTGACACCAGTCAAAAATCAGGTAACGATCCTGGAGAAAAAGGAACCATGAATCAGTGGTCTTAGTACGGTGATGGCGAACCTATGGCACAGGTGCCAGAGGTGGCACTCAGAGCCCTCTCTGTGGGCACGCACAGAGTTCATCATGTGGGGGGGAAATCGCCACACACACACACACACACATCTAGGCTGGCCTGGGCCACTGGGCTTGTTTATTAGCATTAAACCTAAGACCTAGTTTTGGGGAAGCAGTGTAGGTAACCCTGTTAAGCGCTGTTACACCCCACTGATTTTCACGCAAAGAACTAAAGCGCGATCCTTTACCTGGGAGTAAGCTTGGTTGCTGGCAATGTGGCATGCTTCTGAGTAAACCCTCCTAGGGTCGTGATTCACCCGTTGGAAGAGTTGCACGGTTGCTTCAAAGCAAAGCCACCGACTACCACCAAGCTTACTCCCGAGTAACGCACGTCTCAGAGCCAACCATTTTTTCTAAACTAAAACCTCAGCATTCAGGTTAAATTGCCCTGTTGGCACTTTGCGATAAATAAGTGGGTTTTGGGTTGCAGTTTGGGCACTCGGTCTCCAAAAGGTTCGCCATCACTGTGCCAAAGCCCAGCAAATGTAAACACGAGAGGTGTCATGGGAGGCTGTTCTGGTGCCTACCCCTCAATCAATTCTGTGGTCCGTTTGGATTCTGAAAAGGACTGGCCTTACTGCTGTCTGATCGGTACCTTGGATCAGTAAAACTTTATATGGCAGAATTATTTGTCAATAAGAGGTTATTGGCAATAACATAATAAGATATAATAAGCATCTGGCCTCCCGTGGGCGCAAGGAAGGGGGAGGGGGGAACTTCTGATGCCATCTGAAATCTGTGTGATTTATGCAATTATGGTTCCTTAATTAGTGGGGATTGATTGTTTTTAGCTGATTTTAATTGGTAGATATATAATTGTTGGACACCGCTCTGAGCCCCTCGGGGGAGGGTGGCACATTAATTAATTAATTAAAAAGTCTCCCACCTTTCCTGATGTGTCCCCCTTTGTTGCCTCTGAAGGGTCCTTGGAGGCAAGCAGAGCGAAACCTTCAAGCTGCCTTGTTTCTGACCCCCCCCCCCCAATTCCTCTCCCCCTCCCCAAACCCCAGGGTCCCTGCGGGAGCTGCTGGACGTTCTCCACCACCGGGTGCTTAGAGTCTGCCGTCGCCATCGCCACGGGGAAGCTGCTGAACCTGGTGAGCCTCTGTGCTGGTTGGAGCCTTCCCTTGTCCAGGCCAGATCCGTGCTTGTGGGGCCAGAAGGGGCAAGAGGCCAGATGGGGGAAGGAAAAGGCACAGCAGGGCAGAGGACTGGAGGGGGAAACTTTGATCGTGTAGGACAGCGGTTCTCAACCTTTCACAGGGGTCGCCTAAAACCATCGGAAAACACATATTTCCGATGGTCTTAGGAACCAAGACACAAATAATTTTATGGTCGTGGGTCACCACAACATGAGGAACTGTATGAAAAGGTCGTGGCATTAGGAAGGTTGAGAACCACTGGTACAGGAGCTGCAGGCAACACGGTCGGTGTGCCGGGGTTTGTCTGCTCGTGCAAACCTTTGCCACAAGAACCTCCTACAGCAGAAAAAGCACAGACTTCCCAAGAGCCTTTGGTTTGTCACTGTAAAAGGCAGGATTCCAGAGGAGGACCGGCACTGGCAGATGGGTCCAGGAAGTGAATGCTGGTTTTGGGAGGGACACCCTTCCCTTCCTTCCTCTGTCCCAGGCAAGCTGTCTAATGGTCTGGTTGGGAGAGGCCCGGAGCTGGCTTAGCCTGTGCTCCCCCCACCCATTCCCCTGTGCTCCCCCCACACACTCGGAGCTCCTGGACTCCCTGTCTCTGCCCAGATCAGTCACCGGATGGACAGGGCCTGGGAGCGACTCTTCAGGCTGAGCCTGTGGCAAGCAGAGGGCTCTGGGGAAGCGCGTTCAGCTGAGGGCCCGTTGGGTTTCCGGGAAAGGACGGTCAATCTGGTAGGGGGCTCATGGGTGAGGTGGTTGCCCTCACGTGTCTCCTCTCCCCTGCCCCTCCCCAGGCTGAACAGCAGCTCGTCGACTGTGCCCAGGGCTTCAACAACCACGGCTGCAGTGGGTGAGTGGTAGCTTCTTGCATGGCCCCGTTCCCCTCCTCAGCCCCTTCCTCTGCTAATGGTGCCCCCCACCCCGTCCCCAACCTTGTGTCCTCAGTATTCTCCTGCCTGCACTGGCAAGGGTTTGATTGATTTCTGCCTTTGCTCCTCCAGCGGCCTCCCCAGCCAGGCTTTCGAATACATCCGGTACAACCGAGGGCTCATGGGTGAGGATTCGTACCCGTATCGGGCCAAGGTAGGGCTTCTGCGATGGGGAGGGGCCCTCGGGCTATGTCGTGCAGCTGGCCATAACAGGCTTGCCTCCTCTCCCCTGCAGAACGGCACCTGCAAGTTCCAGCCCACGGAGGCCGTTGCCTTCGTCCAAGATGTCGTCAACATCACGCTGGTGAGCGCCCTCCTCCGCTCTGTCCCTTCTCTCCCCCGCCCCTTTCCTGGAGCACTCTCCTGCCCGCGATTTTTTAAAAAGACTTTACGTTTTGCTGAATTGTCGTGGGGTTTTTTGGGTTTTAAGTAATATTTTTATTAAACGTTTTTATTATAATGTTTTGATTGTACGCCACCCTGAGCCCTTTCGGGAATGGGCGGCCTAAAAGTCCTGAAATATATAAATATGGCTACAGTTATGTCAACTTAATATAACAGTAGGTTAAAAAATACACTTTCTTTATACCCTCCCTCCTTTTGCCCCGAGGCCCCCCTTCTGCTGCCCAGTTGGCTGCATCCTCGTCTTTGTTAGAACAAAGCTGCATGCTCCCCACTGGAGGGGTGGGGGGGAGGCTTTGTTCCTGGAGGTGCTGTGTAGTCTTACAGCAATGGAGACAGCATGTCGTTTCGGCCAGTGAGAGATGCCGGGATCAATTCTGCCGTCCTGTTTCCCCCCAAGCCCTTTTATTGACAGTTTACAAGAGGAAAAACAAACAGGGCAGACAGGCAGGGGAAGCACAATACAATGGACAGGGCAAAGAGCACAGGGGGATTTGGGCAGGGGTTTTGGTATTTGCACGTACGCACATTGGAGCCAGAGGGTCTTGCAATGTCAGCAGTTTTCTCCGAAACCACATTTGGGAAGGAAAGGTCAGTTGCACGTGAGAGGCCTTTTTCCAAGCAGTCTATTGCCGTATTCAGGCGCCCCCCCCCCCCCCGAATGTTGGGGAGCCCTTTTCCAAGCAATGTGCTGCCATACTCGAGAGCCTCCCGGGCACTGAGACCCCTTTCCAAGCAGAATGGCTGCCGTACTCGGGAGCCTCCCAGGCGCTGTGCCCCCCAACAGTGCTGCAGTTCTGTCCTGTCATTCAGATGCGTGTGGGTCAGCTGCCCACTAGAGAACGAAGCCAGTTTTGCTGCTCTCAACAATACTGTCTTCTCAGAGTCACAGAAAACAGGGTCCAGTTCTGAGGGGTTTGGCAGCCCCGGCGCCTGCTGGGCTGTGGATGCCAACATCTGGGACTTCTCCTTGCAGAATGATGAAGACAGCATGGTGGAAGCGGTGGGGAGCCACAACCCTGTCAGCTTTGCCTTTGACGTGACGGAGGACTTCATGCTCTACAGAAAGGGAGTTTACTCCAGGTGAGTCTCTTGCGATGCCACAGGCTGATTGATGCTTGATGGTGATTACGACCCCTGAGTGACTCTTCCCCAAAGAGTGTGTGTAGATAGTTTCAAAATCAAGGACTTTTTGTGAGCGGTTCCCTGCTTAGGGAGAGTGAGGCATCGCGGTTTTACAGAAAATAATTTTACAGGACCTTGGAAGCAAATGTCGAGACAAGTTTAAATCCAGAATGCTTATTAGGCTTACGCTTGTTGAAACTAACCATGCCTGCGTCTTAAATTATGGGCATTAATGATACACGTAGTTGTGGCAGGTAACTTTGTGGTTCATACCTCAGGAGCCTTTTTCATTTGCCCTGTTGAAGGCTAATTTGCGTGGAATTGCCTGAAATATCCGTAAGACTGGAAACTACCACAATAAAGGATTCCACTGGCACAAGGATTGACCCAGTACAACCTATTTGAGATTTCTTAATGTTTTTTATGGTTAAAGTGCTTCAGAGCACTTTGTATATTTCTGTATTATTCTCTAAGTATTCTCTGAATTGGAGTATGTAATGATGCACCTTATTTAACTTTGTTTTATAGCAGTAATTGGCTTATAGCAGTGATGGCGAACCTATGGCACGGGTGCCAGAGGTGGCACTCGGAGCCCTCTCTGTGGGCACGCGCACACAGAGTTCGTCATGTGGAGGGCGGAAAATCACCACCACCACCCCCACACACACACACACATCTAGGCTGGCCTGGGCCACTGAGCATGATGTGCGTGCACTGCAGGGAGGACTCGGCCAGCGGGCCTGGTGCCTGTGCTCCGGGTGGCTGCTGCCGGGGGTGGGGCGCAGAGGAGGCAGAGATGCTAGAGAGGCACAGAGCAGGGCGCGTGGGACTTGCTTGAGGCTAGAGAAGGCTGGCCCCTGCTCGAGCGGGTGGGGTTGGAGGAAGAGGGAGCCAACCAGTTTTTTCTAAACTAAAACCTCAGCATTCAGGTTAAATTGCCGGGTTGGCACTTTGCAATAAATAAGTGGAGTTTGGGTTGCAATTTGGGCACTCAATCTCAAAAAGGTTCGCCATCACTGGCTTATAGAGTCAACATTTTTGCTCATAGTATGAGACTGTATATATTAAAAGTGGCTTCAGTGTTTATAATACAATTAAGGCAGGATTATTTAATTACTGGTTTCTATATTGTTAATCACAGTGCCCTGTGATTCTTGGCGGGCTGCTTCCCATTTCACAAGCCAGACTGCAGACCTGCTCACCCAGCCGCCCCCGGAGGCACCGTGGGTCTTTGTGGTCTGTGGTTGTAGGTCCACCGCTATTTACTGCCTCGCTTGTAGGTGTGGATTGTTCTGCCTTCAACCGCTGCAGCTTCTTTATTCAAGTGCAGGGGCTGAGAGGGAGCTTAAAACATGCCCAGTTCAGATTAGGATTACTTTGTTACACAAATGGACTTTTTAAAAAAATGGTTCCTGTTTTGCACATACAAAATGGGGGGAAAGGATGACAAAACTGCCCCCCAAGGTTTCCTTTTTATGTTATAATTAGCACTAAGCAAATGTCAGTGAGCGCATGCCAGTGGCGTACCTAGGCAAACTGGAGCCCTGGGATAAAAGCAGAGTTTGATGCCCCCCCATGGGTGGCCACCCTCTCCCACCATGACCAAACAAAGTTTTTTTCCACCAGGTCGTTTCAAAGTCACCATCACATTATAGAACATGCCCCAACTCACGAATCTGACCACAGCAGAAATATTTTTTGGAAAACATTTTCAAAATGCTTTCAAAATGCTTTATTACTGCTATGAAAACATTTTATGGTGTTGTATCCAGTCCCCTCAATTGGGGGAAACAGCATCACTTTCAATGTTGTTTAAAATGAGAATCCCAGATTCTCCCTTTAAGGTAGACTTAAAAGGAGAATCTGGGCTCCCTAGTTTAAACAAGTGATGCTGGAATCACCCCCAAACAGCATTATTTTCAATGGTGTTTAAATTAGGGAGCCTAGATTCTCCTTTTAAATCCACCTTAAAGGGAGAATCTGGGGTCCCCAGTTTAAACAACATTGAAAGTGATACTGTTTTGGGGTGGATTATTCCCCACCCTGAAACAGCATCACTTTCAATGTTTAAACTGGGGGCCTCAGATTCTCCCTTTAAATCCATGCCGAAGGGGGTGGATTTAATAATCATCATCATAATAATAATCTTTATTAGGCATTGAGAGAATAAAAGAAAGAAAGAACAAGCATTGGCAGGAAGGGGGTGGATTTAAAAGGAAAATCTGGGGAAATTTAGGGGGTGCCTGCTGTCAGGGGTGCAATTATTAAGATAGCAGCACCAAAATTTCAGAGTATCTTCGTGAGATCCTACTGATGATACCACCCAGGTTTGGTGATATTTGACTCAGGGGGTCCAAAGTTATGGACCCTCAAAGGTGTAGCCCCCATCTCCTATTAGCTCCCATTAGAAACAATGAGGGATGGGGGCACTCCCTTTGGGTGTCCATAACTTTGGACTCCCTAAACCAAACCTCCCCAAACCTGGGTGATATCATCAGGAGAGTCTCCCGAAAAATTCCTGAAATGTTGGTGCTGCTAGCCTAAAAACTGCACCCCCTGCAGGCCAAAAACAGAAAAACACTGAAAATACAAAAAATCCCACAAACGAACCTGTAGTTTTTGCGCCCCCCACGAGGCGGCGCCCTGGGCAACTGCCCACTTTGCCCAATGGGAGGAACGCCTCTGGCGCAGGCTGCTTGGTCGAGGGTGGTGCTGCGTCCTCAGCTGCTTGGAGCTGGGTCTTTGTTGGGAATTGGTTCCTGCAGAGGGCTGGCTGGCTGTGCGTCCCCTGCCCCTTTCCAGGCTTAGAAGAGGGCCGCAGTTCTCCCAAACCACACTGAAATCTGAAACGCCGGGAGCAAAGGAAACGATCAGGAGAGCACTTCCATTCCTCAGCGTTGCCAGCCACTCAGGAACTGGGAAGATGCCTGACCTCTGCGTTAAGATTCTAACTTTGACCACAGACCAGCACAAAGGGCAGGGGCAAAAACGACACCAACAATTACACTGGGTAGTTAGAAAACTTTTCTCCTTGCTAAGCTGTTCATCTGAATTCCCGCTTTGCATTAATGCAGTTGGTGGTTAACCCAAAGAGGATCTGAGTTCTGGCTGCTCTCCAGACCCTTTCACGTTTTTTCTTCGCAGCAAACGCTGTCATAAGACTCCGGACAAAGTGAATCATGCTGTCCTGGCTGTGGGCTACGGGGAAGGGGACGGCCTTCCCTACTGGATTGTCAAAAACTCCTGGGGCCCAAAGTGGGGCATGGACGGGTAAGCAGATTCCTTCCTTCTCTTTCTTGCAGCCTCTTGACAGGGAATTTTATTTACGGGTGGTTGGTGGGCGATGCCTTGGCCTGCCTGGAGGCATGGATGTTATTTATAGTCCACTATCTTCACTCGGATTCAAGGTGGGTGGAACAGAGTGAGTGAATGCAGTTGACAGGGTGGGGCATTCAGTAAACAGGGCGGTAGGATTAGGGTTGTGGAACCAACAAGAAGCCAAAATCAGAACTGAAGGAGGGACACAATCAATGACGGAAAAAATGACATCGCAGGATCCTAGGCTCAGCAAGCTTTACCCAGGGGTCTAGACCCCAGTCCCTAATCCTTTAGCCAAGTAGCTGAGTGAATAATTTAGGAGAGCACCTGTAGCCTGTGCAGAAAGGGTCTCTTGAATAGTTCCATTTTGAATAGTTTTCGAACAGCCAGTAGAGTGGGGGCCATTCCACAAGGCTGGGGCCACAAGAAGAGGAGGCACGCATTCAGGCAGTTGTTGATTAGGCCTGTTTGCAGGTTAGCACCTGCAGAGGGCCCTGCCCCGATGAGCGAAGCTGTTGTGGTGAAGCCTAAGCGGAGAGGCGGTCTGACAGATAAGAGAGTCCACGGCCAGCTTTGTGTGTGACAGCCCATGCCTTAAATTGAGCCCATTAACTGTTGGGCAGCCGGTGGAGTGATTGTCAAATGGGAGTCATCTGCATGTTCCGTTCAACTCCTGATCATAGTTGAGCGGCCCCAACTGGAGTTTCCGAATTGATTTTGAGGGGAGACCAAGGTACAGAGCCAGGGTGGTGTAGTGGTTAAGAGTGGGGACTCTAATCTGGAGAACTGGGTTTGATTCCCCACTCCTCCACAAGAGCACTGGACTCTTATCCGGTGAACTGGATTTATTTCCCTGCTCCTGCACATGAAGCCTACTGGGTGACCTTGGGCCAGTCACAGTTCTCTGAACTCTCTCAGCCCCACTTACCTCACAAGGTGTCTGTTGTGGGGAAAGGAAGGGAAGGAGTTTGTAAGCCACTTTGAGACCCCTTATAGTTGAGAAAAGTGGGGAATAAATCCAAACTCTTTTTCTACTCTACAATGTATTACAGTAGTTTATTCCTGTTGTTGGTATTTGCTTTTAGGTACTTCAACATTGAGCGGGGAAGCAACATGTGTGGTCTGGCTGCCTGTGCCTCGTACCCCATCCCCCTTGTCTAAAAGGGGGTGACGGTTTTGTCCATGGAAGGAGTGACTGACTATGCTGTGGACCAAAGATGGTGGGCAGACCATCCGACCCCGAAAGCAGAGGCAGCTGGACTTAGCCTGGGCCCTCCATGGGCTTCTGTCCTGGGACTGCTTCTGAGGAACTCCTCTCCTCCTGCCGACCATTGGACCTTCCAAGCCCCACTTCATCAGGTCGTGCCTCTATTGCTTCTGATTGTGCAGCACTGCCCCCCCCCCTGCCCCCCCGGGGCACAGGCCTGGCCTTGTGCTGCTCCTGACTCCGTCCTCTCCTGAAGCCACCTCTGGGACTTGAATCCAGGATCCTTTCAACTGCTTCCTTGCCCGCTTTGGGAAGGCTGGAGGTTGGCGCTGTCTGTGGGCACCTGGTCCACCATCCCCAAGTGTAGAAATGCTGCAGGGGGCTGGACATGGCCTCTTCCCCCCACTGGCAGTCTCTTGTCCAGCCGCATCCTCAGTTCTTCTTCAGTACCACGAGATGATGGGCATTCCAAATGGTTTGCATGCAGCAAGCCACCGAAGCCATGAGGTACCACAAGTGCAGCTCTGAGGCTCCTTCCCGTGCCGTTCCATGCTCCCGCATGGGGCAGAGCCTGAGTCCCGATTGCCAGATCCTTGCACCCTCACTGCATCTGTGGACTCAGCAGGGAGCAGCTGTGAGTGATTTTGCTTGTTTGCACTGGACATACTTTTTTATTCACCGTGTTTGTATCTGGCTCCCTCTATGGCAGGGTCAGTACTTTGGCTCACAGAGGCTAGCCGGATTGTCTAGCTGGGCTGGCACATGTGGGAAAGAGAACGCATTTGTTTTTTTAACTAAAGTTCATTTCTTGCTTAGCTGTGTTGGCTTTTGTAACAATTGCTTTGGGGAAGGGAGGGTGAGAGAGAAAGAAGGACCGGTCACAGTGAACTGTGTTAAGGGTTGCCAACTCTGGCTTGGGAAATTCCTGGGGATTTGAAAGTGCTACTGTGAGAGGGTGGGATTTGGGGAGAGGCCTCAGGGGTGTCCACTCTCAAGAGCATCCGTTTTCTTAAGTAGAGGTCACACACGGGGCTGCCTTCTGTTGAATCAGGCAATCTGTCCGACAAAGTCAGCATTGAATTCACCAAGAGGCCCCAACCCAGAGGCATACCTTGGGAAAATGGGCCCAGGGACAAAATCTGAGTTTTGTGCCCGCACCCCCTGTATGGGCAGCCGCTGTGTCTCCCCCCCCCCCCCCCCCCGACCAAACAATGATTTTTTTGCACCAGGTCATTTCAAAGTCACCATCACATTATAGGACATGCCCCAACTCACAGATCTGAACACAGCAATGGTTCATGCCACACAGCGGAAATAAAGCTTTTGACAACGTTTTCAAAATGCTTTCAAAATGTTTTATTACTTCTTTGAAAATGTTTTATGGCATTATATCCAGCACCCCCAACTGCGCCCCAGCACTGGAAACAGCACAGAGCCAGGAAGGAAAGGAGGGAGGGAAAGGACAGGGACCAATTTTAAGTCATGTTTTTCATGGTAGTTGCACATTATACTGACAATGTAATGCACTTACTAACAGGAACTCACAGTCTTCCCAAAATAACTTCTCTTGTAATATTCAGAATAAAACACAAAGATTTCTGTAAGATAAGTTGGAAGCAGTCGTCCATGGTGTGGATTTGTTAAAAGTCACAAACCTGTATTATCTTTATATTGTGGAAGCTATTCTTGAATTAATAGACATTTCAATATAACCAGGAGTTTGAATCTTAAGGATTCTCTCACAACGTATCTGTATTTACTGCACAATACAGATACTGCATTCAAGGATCCATCTTTCCAGGTCCTCCCTCCACACACAGCAAATTGAGATCGCAGGATCTGCCTTTCCATCCAACCTGTCAAAAAAAGAAGAGTGTGCGTGTCAGATCACCGAATGAGATTCTGGAGAAGCCCATGACAATATGTGCTCCTGACCTGACCTTGCTCCATCAGGGGCACCTTCCTAGCCTTGGCTGATGCCATCAAAGCCTGTCTTCTCCTCTTTCCACACGCAGCGGAGCAAGACGACGGAGTCCTTGTGGACCCGCCGAGCTGCTCAGATATGAAAGCAGGATGGCTCATGGCTGGTGATGGAGCTGTGTGAGCCGCGAAGGCTCGAACCCGGGAGCGCTTCTGCTGCAGCCCAAGCAGAGACTCTTCTGCAGCGCTTCCCTGGGGGTCTGCAACCTGCGGCTCTCCAGATGTCCATGGACTACAAATCCCATCAGCCCCTGCCAGCATGGCCAATTGGC
>NW_025951212.1:0-11769 GCF_021028975.2 Sphaerodactylus townsendi
TGGCTGGCTGGCTGGCTGGCTGGCTGGCTGGCTGGCTGGCTGGCTGGTGTAAGGAATTCCATAGAAGCAGAAATAAAAGGCTCTTTGGTGAAAAAGACCGTTTATTCAGACATCTTAGAAAGCTCAAGTACACGCAGTGGCAGGAATGACACTTCCCGCCAGAAGCACAGGTTATAACTCTATTCACCCCATCCCCCTTCCTGCTTCCCATGGGAACGGAGACCTCATCTCCCGCGCAGAGATAAGGTCTCCGCCGATGAAGCTGGCCCATCGCCCGGGCCGTGGAATGCACTCAAGGTTACTTTACCATCAACACCATTGAAACCCTTACAGTTTGTAAGTTATGCTTCTATTGAAGAACCACATAGCACCCAAATGTTGCTTGTTTCTCGAGCTGCAGTTTTAATCTTAGAAGATCCTTTGTGCTGTGGAAGTAAAATGTTGAAGTTGGAGGAGGGAATCAGAATGTACATTGCTGCTGCAGTCCATGATCCACTCAACCCTGGGGCAATCTGTTCTTTTAACATACCCAGCAGAGATCTTGTGGCGATAAAATAGGAAATCTCAATGAATGCTGCATTGAGCTTTGTGGAGTAAGAGTGAAGTAAAATGTGATTCCTAATAGTTACATGTGCACCAAAAAGTAACATAATTTATCGCTATCTGTAATTTCCAAGAAAACTGTCTTGAATTGTTATTTGTATTATCAAATATTAAAAATTGCAGTTTTGATTATTTACTTAAGCTTGCCCTTGAACTCAGCATATATTTTCGATCCCTCCTTATCAGAATTTTTTTGGCCAAGAACATTTCCCCTGGCTATTGTTATGGTACTTCTTAATTTCATCTTTCAGTAAGCAAGGAACAATTCATATATTTCAATAGTTTTTTTTTCCGTTTTCCAAGATGAGGCTTTACCAGGAGAGAGTTCAAAAAAAGAAGCAACTGGTGGCATGACTCGACTAAACAAATGGTTTTGATTAAACTCACACAATGTTAAATGGTAGGATTTAGGGTAATAGGGTACAGTTGGCTGATTTATTATTTCAAGGAAAGCTTAGTCCTGAGGAATTCTTGAAAAGATCTTGGAAAGGAATCCTCAGGGGTTGCACAGATCATTTTGCCTTCCTTTGTTATCATTGCTGTAACCTTTTCCCTCAACAAACATATTTATAGTAGAACATTCAAAGTGCTAGTTCAACTGTAGTCTGTTTTGAGTCAATTTAGTCCCAGTTTTCCTTCATGTCATGCACAAGTTTTCAAACTTTAGTGAAAGACCCAAAGTCAGGGAGCAAATACTTTTAGGTTGTCCATTTGTAGATTGGTATTGAAGTAACTTTTATACTACCCAAGTCATGAATGATCATGATTGGAGGGCAGTATCCCAAAATTATAGATATGTGCATGTCCACATACTCTCACGAATAAAGGTCGTTTAATATAAGAACCAGCTGAAACAAAGATATTTCATGTGAAGCACATATCTGCTCTTGCTTTCTTATCTGTCTTTGTACAATTTATGCTGTGCCATGACTTTCTACGTAAGGAAAAAAAGCCACCAAAGCAGCTAACTTAAAACAGTCATAAATTGATTTCACACAGTTAAATTGGTCGTCCTAAAGAACAAATGCTTTATTAAGAATAGAACAACTGGACGAAACAAAGGGTATACAATCTTTCACTGTGAACGGTCCTTGTCTTGAACCAGCTCCTCTGATTTCAAAGAAAGTGTACATGAAGTAAGCTACATTGGGGGTATTCAGGATTAACTATGGGAACAATTAATTCTCTGGCAAAGAAATACTGAAGAGGGAAACAATTCAAGCTTCTCCCAGCCTAACTTGAGACTGCTTTCATGTTAGTTTAGGTGAGGCATCTTTTCTGCCTTTGTAATATGGAGGAGTTGAAACATTAAGTATATTCTATCTGACATCCAGAAAGATCAGTGGAAACAGAACCCCCATCAGGAATGTGGCTGCTAGCATACTGTACCTTCACGCCAGTTCACATTAGCCTTTATCCATTCACTAGTGGAGTAATTTGGCATAGTGAAGTGACTCCTAATGTCTGATGTTTATTTCCAATTGAATGAAGCAATTAATGAATTAATTATTTTTATTTGCTTTGTGTATATGCTGTCCATAGACTGATAGCAAGCCTAATAAAATACATAGATAACGGATAACATAGGGAACCAAAATAGCTCACATGGTTTCTTCTCCTCTATCTTCACAACAACCCTGTGAAGTAGGTTAGGCTGAGAGTGTGTGCCCCAGCAAGATTCCATAGCAGAGTGCCAGTTCAAACATGGGTCTCCCAGATCCTAGTCATATACTTTATACCAAACTGGCTCTAAACCTAGTATATAGCTTATATTAACATTATACTATTTCTGTTTGCAACTTTATCTTGCCCTTTTTAGTATTTGTTGAAAAAATGTGTGTGTGCTTGAGGGAGATTTAAATCGTGTCAGTATATAAAATGGTTTTAAGACTGTCATTTACAGGTAAAAATTCTTTCCAAATAAAGGATAATGTTCAATGAGAAGAGTATAGTGCCAGTTTTAGGTTGTGCCTTAAGATATAGGAATACAATTGCTTAAAGGTAATAATTAGTTGATTTGGTTGGTTTGTAAAGTTTCTAAAATATCATATTTTAATTTGAATAGCAGTACAAAAGAACATTTATGGTATGAGATACAAGGCATGCATTGTTAGCATCAATGCTATTAATTATGCAATATTGCTACAGGCTAGGTTTTAAATGATTTAATTAGCATTGATATTACTGTGGTGTTGCTAATTAATTTTTCACCATCATCTTAAATTATAATAACCCCAGAATTGTTTTTGTTTTGCATAATGGTTGAACTGGTTATGTTGCATGCAACTGCTGGGTGAGAAGTAAATGGAGTTTGATAGCTGATTAGATTTTTTAAAAATTTCAATAAAATGTAACAGGATAGAGTTTAAAATTGCACACTAAATTGTATGGATATTACTAATTTGACTGAGGCTGATTGGGAGAATACATAAAGACATCAAGACCATGTAAAGATTTTAAATCCCCACAACATAATGATATCAAAACCTCCTTCCTTAATTCACCTTAAGCGTTAAAATTCAGCTTAAAATATTTCTTGCTATCTATTATTGGTTCTTTAGGGAACAGGAGAATAGTTCTCCCATTTTAATGACCCAGAGACTTCCATTTTGATTTGAAATATTTTTGTGGCCCCCACATCCTTCTCTCCTTTCTCAGCGGAACGTGCCATATTGTCAAGTGTGCCTCATGGAGTACCCAATGATGTGTTCTTTTTCTGCTTGGGCAAAATATTTCTTCAGAATAGATGCAATGCTTTGGAATGGCCAACTTGTGCAGGTGAGAAGGACGTTGTTAGCTGCTTTTGATGGAGTTTTATTTCAGAAAGCATTCTTGGGATACTAATAAAACGTTTGCAGAGGGTGCAGAGGATTATGGACACTAGTGACTGACCGAATTATGTAATTGAAGAATTCATTGTTGCGTTAATTCTTTTTCCAATATGTTGATATACAAGCCCTCTCAAGTCCTCAGAGAAAAGTGGGATAGAAATATTTTAAGAAATAAAAACAAGCAAATGGAAGTCTTTTTCTTCTAATGGCCTGAAAATAATACAGTAAGACTGTACTTTATAAGGAAGTTTATTATTGTTTTATTATTGTTTTTATTTGATTTTATTTGTATTCCACTCTTTCTTGGCAAAAACCATGCTCCGGACAGCTTCCAGCAAATAATTAATACAATGTATGAAATCATATATTACAAAATTAAAACATTTCACATGTTTACAATAAAATCTTGTATTCCTGATAAAATCCTTCTAGTCATTGCTTATTTGAGTGGTGCTTCAAGACTAGACTCCCACCTTATAAAGCTACCTCTTATTTTAATAATTAGAGAAAGGAGTAACCAGAATAGCAAGGTGGGGTCAGTCCAGGAGAAGGTGATACAGGGAGACTCAAGAAGAGTATAGTGTCAAGATCGAGAGATGTAATTGTACATCTCTATTCTGCATTGGTCAGACTTCACCTGCAATATTGTGTACAGTTCTGGGCACCACAATTAAAGAAGGATATTGACAAGCTGGAATGGGTCCAGAGGACGGCAACAAAAATGGTAAAAGGTCTGGAGTCCATGCCTATGAAGAGAGACTTAGGGAGTTGGGGATGTTTAGTCTGGAGAAGCGAAGGTTAAGGGGGGACATGATAGCATTTGAGACCATTGGGGTCTCTTCTAACTCTATGATTCTGTGATTCAAGAGAAAAGGATGAGGAGTTAGACTGACCAACATTGGTATCAATATCAATCAGTCAGTAAGGTCCAATAGGGGAAGAGAAAATGAAAAGGGGACAGGAAAGGGGAAAGGAGGGAGGAGGAGAGAAAGGAGAAGAGGGAGGGGAGGACAGCTGATGTCTGAGCCTTTTCTGCAAAGCAGGAATTGAACGCCTTGAGGACATTATAAAAGCATTTTGGGGAAGAAGTATTCACGCAGCTCTCTTCCCCCAAACATCTTCAGAATGTTTTATTTCTCTCAACCCAGGTTTTTAAAAAATTGCTAAACTAGTGATCTTGTTTCCTGAAGATGTGTTGCTGTTGTCTCCTGCTTGCCTGTGCGAACAAAAGCAGGTATGAGATGCATTATTTCTCCCATCTCCAAGCTCTTACTTTAATTTTCACTGCAGTTCTGCCCACCATTTTCTGCCCTCTTCAAGAACCTCCTGCCTCTGCCATTTGGTGAAGGTTTCCCATGGAGGTTTCCTCTGCTTTTAGTTCATACGCACATGATTTCACTGTAAAAGTACATGAATAAAGTTTGTTTTGCTTGGCAATCCTACACACACGTCATTTCCCCCCCCTTTTTAGGGCAGTGTCTGCAAAGCTACGGTGACAAAGCACAATAATCTGCAATATGCATATATTTGAGTCATCATAGGTTCACAGACATTGCACTCAAAAGGGAGGGGAGAACACGTGCGTAGAATGGCTAGGCAAAACAAACTTTATTCATGTACTTTTTACAGCGAAATCGCTTGCAAGTGAGCTGCAAGCAGAGGAAACCTCCATGGGAAACCTTCACCAAACAGCGGAGCCAGGAGAATCTCTGCAGTAGCACACAAAATGGTGGGCACAACTACAAAACTGACAAGAGTTCCATTGAGCAGCAGGTGGGAAAAAAGAACCCTTTTGGCTGGCAACTTTTTTTTTTTGTCTGCACAAAACAAACACAAAAAGCCAAAATGGATCTTTTAAAAATGTCTGCAAAACGTTTTATTTCTGCTATCATCTTTTGACTGGAAGGAACTTTGTATAGACAGCAAGAAACTAACAGAAGTTTACAGGTGTAGTGTTCAGCTGAACAGAGGTGGGAAGGGGCCTTGAAAGCTTTTAGAACTACTGATAGAAACAGAAAAAAACTAGCATCACACAAAACCTGTACCATTATTCAGTTGAAAACCACTATTACTGGGTTTGGATGTAAAGTGGAATCCCTATGCTGAAATTCTTTTGGATTGAAAAACAGGAAAACAATTTTCATTTTATCTTTGAACTAATCTGAGCATCTGGATCTATGCAGCCAATCAATGCATTTTCTGGCTAGTGCTTTGAGTCAAGTGATCTCCTTTCCCTGAGACAGAGAGTCGCTGTCCCCATTCCTTTAAAATGGAGAGGGCTTGCAAATGACTTGTGGACTCCTGGAGAACTCCTGTAACACCATCTACGCCCAAGCACAAAAGAAACTTGGGATATGCTTCCATAGGAGATTGTGGGTTGTAATGTTTGCCTCAACTAGGTTAATTAGAAACTGCTCAGTCAGATCAAGATCCATGTAGTATAGCATTCTGGCCTCTTCTGCACAGCAAATGTATAACAGGTTGCAGTCGGGATAAAGGAACCCGTTCACAAGCATCTGTACAGGCATCGATTGGAGCCCACAGAAACAATCCGGGTTGCACTTGCACCTTTGCACAGAGACATATCTATTTTTTTAAAGCACTTCCCATGCATGTGTAGTTATGCAGGCATGCACAAATGAACCCCCACAGCCATGCTGATGTCCTATGATAGACCATCTGCACCTGCGTAGCTATGCAGATGCAAGCCGCAAAATTTTTTAAAAGGAAAAGGGAGGCAAATAAAGCACCTCCAGTTTGGCAATTTGCTTGTGAGTTGCTGCAACCCGGAATTTTGTAAAAGTTTTGCTTGTTTAGCGATTTTCAAAAAAAACTGGCTTGGGGGAAATAATATGCAGAGTCTTTTGGGGGCAGGATCTCTGCTTAAGTATCCCCTCCACAATATCCTACACCCATGTTTATTGGCCCATGCAGAAGGGGTATTTGTCTCCAACAATGATTTGAATGCTTCTGAAACTTAGAAACAAGCCATGATGGTGGTGATGAGCATCCTAGATAGGTATCTACCACCCTCATGATGGTGAATTTACCATCACAATTTACCAGTGTAAAGTCATAATTATGTGCAATTTTGATAGCGTGATGATTTTTAAAATTTTTAGTAGTCCTAGGTGAGGCTCTCTGTTTTGTTCAGAGAAACACAATTACTGTGATTTTATTGCAAAGCTATCAAAATTATTTATGAAACAATATACAGGGAGGCTGTGACCTGTGATGTGGCCTGACTTCTTAATAACAAGATCAGAGATGGCTAACTGGAAGCCAGCAGGCTAATACCAACCTGCTGACTAATTCCATCTATTTTGCAAGCCTCTTCTCATGCATTTCTTGGAGGATTGAAGTTCAGAAGAAGATCCTTACTTCTAGCTCTTCTCATAAAGCAATTAACTTGGGAATTGGCACTACCCAGCATAAGATAGAATTGCTCAATGTTTTTGAAATGGCAGTAACCTTTCTTGCACAGAAAGTAGTTTGTCATCATGAAGAAGCTCAAGAGATCTTTCTAGTTCATACTACGAGGGTGGTTGCTGGGAATGAAATGGTACTTCATGCTGCTTTTTACCTAGGCCTTTCTTTTCCAGGGCAAGTTCTCTATTCAGATGAAAGAATTCTTGGCTCTCAGATCCTCTCCAGCCAAACTTCTATAGGAATCTGATGATGTTTTTTCGGAGTCTCTGGTCTCTAAGCAATTTCACTCGATCTTTATTTCTGTCCCTTTTGGAAATTAATATTGCCTTAAGACTTTGCAATCAGATTACAAAGTAATTACACACATTGTAGCATTCATCTCATTGTTTGGAACTTAGGCCCGGCTAATTTAGAAAGTAAAACCTGACCCTTTTGGTGTTTATGTAAGCTTTCTCTGTTTTGTTTCCAAATGCTATGTAAACTTGCAAATAATATTATATGCTGTGTAGCCTTTGTATTTCAATTTCCAACACATCATTAGATTTCTTCACCATTCTAAAGTTTTTATTGAGTGCAAGAGTAAGACACATTTGGAATTCAAGTGAGATATAGCAGATGTATCTAGTACTATGTAGAGAACTCTAACCTGATGATACCACCCAGGTTTGGTGAAGTTTGGCTCAGGAGTTCCAAAGTTATGGACCCTCAAAAGGGTAACCCCATCTACTAATAGCTTCCACTGGAAACAATGGGAGATGGGAGCACCCACTTTGGGGATCCATAACTTTGGACCCCCTGAACCAAACATCACCAAACCTGGCTGGTATCAGCAAGACCCTCAAAATATAGTCCCTTCTATTATTAGCTCCCATTGGAAACAATGGGGGATGGGGCACCTCCTGTGCCCCTGCTGTGGCAGCGCCCGGCACTGTCAAGCCCCAGAATGCCCCGCACCAGTGCGTGCTTGCAGTGTCACGCCCCCCCACCCCATTGGCGCTACATTACTGGTGCTCAGTGATATCAAACATTGCATTCTCCTCAAATTAGAAATTGCCTGCTGCTTGCTAGTTTAGAGCTAGTATGGTATCCTGATTACGGTAAATCATCATACCAGATTCCTGTCCTGTTCTGTACCCTTCTAGAAACTTTTATCAAAGCGTACATTGTTTTGTTCTGTTTCCAAATAAGCAGGCCACTTTTGAAGGGATTAATTAATTCTTGTCAGAAACCTGGCACCTTTTGTTGTCTGTTTAAAATGATAACTTGAGTTGGATCAGAATATTATTTGAATATAGCTTTGTTCATTTCAGATCCTAAAATGAACAAAGCCATGTTTAAGTTTGGACTTGAATACTTTTCTATTCTTTGAAAGAAGGAATGAGTATATTATATTGCTATAAAGAGAACAGAAAGCAAATGAACCATCTTTGTTTTCTTTAAGTGTAAACCGCAGAGAATGCATAGCTTTTACTCATAATTCTGGGAATTAAGGAGCTCTGAAAATTGTGTTAGTTTAGGTGGAGTTTTAGAAGTACTCAGTTCCCCACTGAGTACCAAAGGGAAATAGCAAATGTTCCAGTTATTTCCAGGAAAAGCTGTGGGAGATTTTAATGAAATTTCTGTCCAATTTTTGTTTTAGTGTCAAAGTAAAATGCTTATATCTCTTTCAGGATTGCGTCCTCAGGCATGTGTGGCATTGTGATAAACATCTGGGCATTTAATTCTGACTGAGCTTTGAACCAATACCCACTAGATTAGATCCAGCAGTCCATCCATGCAAGGGGTGCAGATTTTTTCCACATACCCCTCTCATAATTCCCTTCTAATCCTCTTAAAGATGATTCCTGCAAATGTGGAACATTCATGAACTAACAGTCCTATGGTTCAGGGTCTGTCATGATGAAAGGGAAGGGGGCAAAATCTTTGCCCTCCACACTGCACCCTCCAGTCTGCTTGGCTGTTGGTCTACATGGATCCTGCAGACCCGGAAATTAATTTTTCAGGGGTAAGGAATAGCTACTGGGGAGAGAGAAACACAGCAAAAATCCGCAATCACTGGATCAAAACCGCTAAAACGTTAATAAAAGTATCATTACAATACATTATAATAAAAGCACATTATATATATTTGCCATCAAGTCACATTTGACATATTGTGTCCCCTGCTGGGGTTTTCAAGGCAAAAAAAATATATATTCAGAGGTGGTTTGTCATTACCTTCTTTTGCATCACAACCTTAGTATTTCTTAGAGGTCTCCCATCCAAATCCTTGCCCAGATTGACCCTGCTTAGCATTTGAGATCTGATGAGATCAGCCTAGGCCAGGTTTATATTAACAAGCAAAAAAGACAGTATGCTTATCTGTGCCTTTCACTCATATTCTATTTACATTCATATAATGGGATGCTGGTACTTTTAGGCCTGGTAAACACAGTATGACAAAACCACAGTACACTGAAGGCAAAAGGTGTGAACTGTTCCATTAACTGTTAAATATAATTAAATTTCTCTGAAGAAGGAATCTTTACTAATTGAACAATTATTGACATATTTGCTTTTCTAATATGCAATAGAGCTTCCCCCCTAAAGTTATAAGACTTCATAAATAACATTTTTATGGTTCTCTTTTTTTGTGAAAATTATATATTTTTAATTAAGCCTCATAATCAGGTTTATAAATTTCTAAAAATATTTGTTTACTATCTGAATTGTCACATTTAATTTGCTAACAGATTACCCACTTTATTATTTTAGCATTTCACATTAAATATGTTTTAGATTTTGGCAGGTTTGCATTGATTATTGCTCCAATGATTGCCCTTTAAAAAGGCAGCTCTGTCTTACTGACCCTGTTGAATTGAGATGGATCCCACAGGGCCCTTCAGTGTTCCACCAAGCTGGGTCTGGAACTGAAAAGGCTGCGGCTTTATTTGAGGCCAGGGATCATCAGTAGGTTATTGTTTACAAAGCATAATGCTCTTTGGGGGACACATTGACAGAGGTGGTCCCACAGGTGTGATAGACCCATACCGATTAGGGCTTCAAATGTCAGTACAAAACCTTGAACATGACTTTGGTACTCCATCTGGAGCCAATGCAGTTGATAGAGCGCGGGTCTAATGTGGGATCTCCATAGTGTTCCCATGAGGACCTGCACATATTGCATCAGCTGGAGTTTCTGGATCAGGCCCAAGAGTAGAGTGAGTTTCAGTAATCCAACCTGGAAGTCACCGTTGCATGGATCACTGTGGCTAGGTCAGGCTGAGACAGATAGGGTGCAAGTGAATCATCCTAGGAATTTGATTATTTTGGCATGAACAAGCCTGCCGATAGAATAATCAAACATCATGTTTTCCCACTTTCACTAAGCATTTTATGTTTCCCAATATTTTACATCAGGTATTCTTGATGCAATTGGGGAAGGTAATTGAGAGAGTGGTGTTGGAGCAACGTAAGGGCTTCCTGGAGGACGCATTGGTGCTCGATCCCTTCCAGTCCGGCTTCCGTGCTGGGCATGGGATGGAGACTGTCCTCATAAGAACATAAGAACATAAGAACAAGCCAGCTGGATCAGACCAGAGTCCATCTAGTCCAGCTCTCTGCTACTCGCAGTGGCCCACCAGGTGCCTTTGGTAGCTCACCTGCAGGAGGTGAAAGCAATGGCCTTCTGCGGCTGTTGCTCCCGATCACCTGGTCTGTTAAGGCATTTGCAATCTGAGATCAAAGAGGATCAAGATTGGTAGCCATAAATCGACTTCTCCTCCATAAATCTGTCCAAGCCCCTTTTAAAGCTATCCAGGTTAGTGGCCATCACCACCTCCTGTGGCAGCATATTCCAAACACCAATCACACGTTGCGTGAAGAAGTGTTTCCTTTTATTAGTCCTAATTCTTCCCCCCAGCATTTTCAATGAATGCCCCCTGGTTCTAGTATTGTGAGAAAGAGAGAAAAATTTCTCTCTGTCAACATTTTCTACCCCATGCATAATTTTACAGACTTCAATCATATCCCCCCTCAGACGTCTCCTCTCCAAACTAAAGAGTCCCAAACGCTGCAGCCTCTCCTCATAGGGAAGGTACTCCAGTCCCTCAATCATCCTTGTTGCCCTTCTCTGCACTTTTTCTATCTCCTCAATATCCTTTTTGAGATGCGGCGACCAGAACTGGACACAGTACTCCAAGTGCGGTCGCACCACTGCTTTATATAAGGGCATGACAATCTTTGCAGTTTTATTATCAATTCCTTTTCTAATGATCCCCAGCATAGAGTTTGCCTTTTTTACAGCTGCCATGCATTGAGTTGACATTCCCATGGAACTATCAACTAAGACGCCCAAATCCCTTTCCTGGTCTGTGACTGATAGCACTGACCCCTGTAGCGTGTATGTGAAGTTTGGATTTTTTGCCCCTATGTGCATCACTTTACATTTTGCTACATTGAACTGCATTTGCCATTTCTGAGCCCACTCACCTAATTATCAAGGTCCGCTTGGAGCTCTTTGCAATCCTTTGTGGTTCTCACCACCCTACATAATTTGGTATCATCTGCAAACTTGGCCACCACGCTACCCACCCCTACTTCCAGGTCATTTATGAATAGGTTAAAGAGCACTGGTCCCAATACGGATCCTTGGGGGACACCACTCCCTACATCTCTCCATTGTGAGAATTTCCCATTTACACCCACTCTTTGCTTCCTGTTTCTCAACCAGTTTTTAATCCATAGGAGGACTTCCCCTCTTATTCCTTCATTGCTGAGTTTTCTCAATAGTCTCTGGTGAGGAACTTTGTCAAAAGCCTTTTGGAAATCCAAGTAGACAATGTCCACTGGTTCCCCCTTATCCACATGCCTGTTTACATCCTCAAAGAACTCTAGTAAGTTTGTAAGACAGGATTTGCCTCTGCAA
>NW_025951213.1:0-11765 GCF_021028975.2 Sphaerodactylus townsendi
TTCGAGGCAATAGATGAACAGAGGTGGTTTACTATTGCCTGCGTAGCAACTTGGACTTCCTTGGTGGTCTCCTTTCCAAGTACTAACCAGAGTCAACCTTGCTTAGCTTACGAGGCTGGGCACGATCGGGCTAGCCCGGGCCATCTAGGTGAGGGCAAACACACATGCACCCCATTAGGCTAAGTTTCTCCAAGAAAGCAAACAGCAACTCCCTGGAGCCCCCAGGTCAAGGAAATGGTATGGGGAAGAAACTTAAGCCCCTCTTTCCTGTGCCCACAGTCCCAATCTAAATCAGCCCTCTCCTGTGTGCTTGGGAATTGAGATGCGAGCATGGAATTAGCCTCCTGCATCTAATTACCAAGATCCATGAAGGGCACAGGAGAACGTAACATGTAGCTAAGCCATCGGTTTCGTTGCCAAATGGTCGGTAAAGAGGCCTTTTGGATTTCCCCCAGTTTTGGGGAAGAAGTGGAATTAGGACGTAGCATAGCGTAGCACAGTCATGGCTACGAAGTCACCTGTTCAAATCTGCCATGTAAGCAAGCCACTCTCTTTCCATCCTGAGCAAACTGGAATGAGTACTGCCGGTCTACCTTACAGGGCTGTTGTAGGATCCTAAGGACAGAACACTCGTGAAATGCTTTGAACCGCGAAAGTGACTTGTCAGCGCTAAACATGGTTTTTTTCCCTGGACCTTTTAACAGAAGTTTAAGAAATTCAACCAGTGATGGGTTTTTATGGCATGGAGAGAAAAGCTTCGTGTGCTTCATGTCACCTTGCGGGGTTTGCCGTTAAAGGCACAGGAGCAGGGACGGTTAAAAAAACATGACAGTTCTATCCTGGAGATCTCAGCTGATCCGTGGCTTCCGGGTCAGCTCTGCTCTCACCTGACAGATCTCCTTCCTCTCCAAGTGAGGTGAAACACACCACAAGCCACGATTCCAAAGATCAACGCTACACGGTCCTCCGTCGACCCCTCGCTTCCACAGCACAGAGCGAGGCCCGAAAAGGACAGGACTGACACCCGCGGCCTCGACCTATCCCACAGATTCCCAGGCTATTTCGAACCTTGGCACAATCCCCTTTTTCTTCCCGGGGTGCCGAAGGAAAGCAGGCTCGGCTGTCTGAGAGCCTTGGGAGAATAGTAAACATCTCAGCCATGAATGGCCCCCATTCATGCCCCCAAACAGGCCAGGGCGCCATTCCCAAAGTGCATGGAAGGTTCTTATTGAAGGGGCCATGAATCCATCGGCGCTGGTTGAAGCCCTCACAGTGGAATGTTTCATAAGGCATAAAGGGGCTGCTTCTTTGCCTCACTGAGGCACTCTCTGTAGGGTACGGCAGGGGGCAGAGAGAGCGCTCTGTTTGGGGGGGGAAAAAGAAGGCCCCAGGGAGAGTCAGCAAGGCCAGAGTGCATCTTGAGTATCTGCTTCTCCCTTAGGAAGAAAATAAGTGTTTTGCTGGGGAGGGGGGGGGGGGCTGACAGGTTCTTCCTGGCCACTGAGGATCGGGGCAGGGTGGGGACAGGGTTTTCAGGTTGGGAAACACTTGCAGAATTGGGGTAAAGTCTGAGGAGGACAGGGATCTCAATGTGGTATAATAACCCCATAGAGTCCACCCTCAAAAGCCTCCGTTTTATCCAGGAGAACTGATCTCCGTTGCCACGAGTCTTAATAGCAGGAGATCTCTAGCTAGTGGTATTTGTGGTGGTTTATCCTTGTATGCCAATGCAAGAGCCACATTTGGCTGAGGATTTGTAAAACAATGTTTAACATTAATACGTACATAAATAGAATAAAGGAAGAGTCACTGGAAATGACAATAATGCTAGGAAAAGTTGAAAGAGGTAGAAAATGAGGAAGACCAACATGAGACCGATTGACTCTATAAAGGAATCCACACCTTTCAGTTTGCAAGATCTAAGTAAGGCTGTTAATTATACGATATTTTGGAGATCATTATAAGTTGGATGCAATTTAATAGCACTTAACACATACACAAATATAGTATTTGCCACTTATAAACCTTACTTCACATACATGCTACAGGGATCAGTGCTATCAGTCACAGACCAGGAAAGGGATTTGGGCGTTTTAGTTGATAGTTCCATGGGAATGTCAACTCAATGCATGGCAGCTGTGAAAAAGGCAAACTCTATGCTGGGGATAATTAGGAAAGGAGTTGATAATAAAACTGCAAGGATTGTCTTGCCCTTATATAAAGCAGTGGTGCGACCGCACTTGGAGTACTGTGTTCAGTTCTGGTCGCCACATCTCAAAAAGGATATCGAAGAGATAGAAAAAGTGCAGAGAAGGGCAACGAGGATGATTGAAGGATTGGAGCACCTTCCTTATGAGGAGAGGCTGCAGCGTTTGGGACTCTTTAGTTTGGAGAGGAGACGTCTGAGGGGGGATATGATTGAAGTCTATAAAATTATGCATGGGGTAGAGAATGTTGACAGAGAGAAATTTTTCTCTCTTTCTCACAATACTAGAACCAGGGGGCATTCATTGAAAATGCTGGGGGGAAGAATTAGGACTAATAAAAGGAAACACTTCTTCACGCAACGTGTGATTGGTGTTTGGAATATGCTGCCACAGGAGGTGGTGATGGCCACTAACCTGGATAGCTTTAAAAGGGGCTTGGACAGATTTATGGAGGAGAAGTCAATCTATGGCTACCAATCTTGATCCTCCTTGATCTCAGATTGCAAATGCCTTAGCAGACCAGGTGCTCAGGAGCAGCAGCAGCAGCAGCAGCAGGCCATTGCTTTCACCTCCTGCATGTGAGCTCCCAAAGGCACCTGGTGGGCCACTGCGAGTAGCAGAATGCTGGACTAGATGGACTCTGGTCTGATCCAGCAGGCTAGTTCTTATGTTCTTATGTTCTTTCTTTCTTTCTTTCTTTCTTTCTTTCTTTCTTTCTTTCTTTCTTTCTTTCTTTCTTTCTTTCTTTCTTTCTTTCTTTCTTTCTTTCTGTCTGTCTGTCTGTCTGTCTGTCTGTCTGTCTGTCTGTCTGTCTGTCTGTCTGTCTTTTCTTTCTTTCAAGCTTATGAACTTCATCATGTGTTCTGATGGAAGGATGGTTTAGTTATTCCTAGACTACCTGCCAAGCCAGTTTCATTGGGCAACCACAAGTTTTTATTTTTTAAAAAAGAAGTATATAAATTACTCTTCCGTACACGTGAAATGAGAGAGAGAGAGAGCAGTTTTCCTCTCTCCACTTCATTCATAAATGTATCAGCCTCATTCCCTTTTCTAGCGGTCTTTGTAAACAGATTGCAGCTGTAATACTTTTGTGGGATACCTATGATCCTAAAGGGGAAAAACAAATGAACCTCAGGTGTGCAGGCTTCATGGATTGTGTAATAATTTACGACCTGCGGACAGAACCCAATAATTAAAGTTACCACCAGTGCCAGGCTGCAAGTTATAAATCAAAGAAAACCATCATATACAATAGAATTTTTTTAAAGGAAAATAAAACAGTTTGGCAACTGATTGGCAACGGCCCATCCCGTCCTCATTGAGCCATGTAAAACATTCATACCGGCTTTACAAAACAGAAGAGCAATGCCCCAGGTATAAAGGGGGGGGGCGTCATTTAGTATTTGGAGGGAAGAGAGACCCCAGCCGCCTCCCGATGCGTGAAGAGGATTACTGCTCCCTCCGCTGTGGGTTCATGGGGCTGCTTTATTAGTCAAATATCTATCCTCTCAGTGGGTTCTCTTCACTTTGCTGCTGTCCTCCACCCCCACCCCCCCCACCCCACCACACACACTAATCTCATACTGAATAGTTTCCAAATCCTTTGGAAAAGCAATAGGGTTTTAGGCAGGTTAATGCTGATTGAGGGAAAGGACCTTCAGCAATCAAGAGACTGGGGCTGGGGTGGATGAGAAAATGAGAAAAAGCTGGTATCTAGATAAATACTTAAAATCACACACATGCCTCTCATTCTCTCCTTTCGCCCTTCCACCAGGTCAGCCTTCTCATTCTTCTTGTCCAGACCAGAGTCAGGTCCTCAGACGGTCTGAATAAAAAGAGCCACATCCCAGCCAGCAGGAGTTTCTTTCTGAGAAGAGGGCTACTTTTAAAATGAGGAAGAATCATGTGGCGTGATGTCATATCATGAAGTTTACCAGGCAGGCTATGGCTTTTTCCACACAGGAAATTTAAAACGTCTTGGAAACGTTTTAAAAAGAACCATTTTGGCTTTTTTTCTCCCGCACAATGCGGGAAAATAAAGCGTTTCAGGTGAAAACAGTTCTTTTCCCCCCGCCTGCCTGTAAAGGTCTCACTTTCATTGTGTGTCCGCCATTTTGTGCTGCTTGTGATTCTCCAAACCACCATTTCCAGAGGTTTTCCCAGGGACGTTTCCTTTGCTGACATTGCTGCTGGGCGACATTTCACCCCTTCCGCTGGCCCCCTTCCGCTGGCCCCCTTCCGCTGGCCCCTTTCGCTGGCCCTTCCGCCGGCCTCTACATCTGGGCCTATAACATCTATCTAGACCTACCGTTCTCCCTGGGGGTGGAAGAATTTAATATTAGGCACCGGGCGCCACCTACACCTATGCCTATATTTATTTTACATTTAAATGCTAATGTTTAGCTAGTTTTCGCTGCTTTTATAAGTTTTAGCCTATTTATGATGTTTTAAAATTGTATTTATTATCTACTGGCACCGCCCAGAGCCCCTCGGCGAGATGAGGCGGTCTAGAAACCCAAAGTATAAATAAAATAAAATAAAATAAAATAATTTTCATCTGTGGCTGGGCTTTACCTTTACCAATTTCAGCAATAATGTTGGTTTGCCCCCCTTTCAAAAATTTTGGTGATGAATCTTCAAAGCTTTTGAAGTCTTTGAAACTTCGAAGATACATCACCAAAAAATTTTTAAAAGGGGAAAACAACACGCTGCTGAAATTGGCAGGCAAAGCTGAATTGATTCATGTACTCAAATCAGTGAAATGTCATCCCAAAGTAATGCCAGCAGAAGAAACGTCCCTGGGAAAAAACTCTGCAAATGGTGGCCAGCACGGAGAAGCAAACTTCAGGGGCAGAAAATGGCAGGCACGAGCGAAGCAAACCAAAGTGAGAGCTCTTTGCAGTCAGGTTGAAAAAAATAAAACGTTCCTTGTTCTCCACACAGCACGCAGGAAACATTCTGAAAATGTTCCAGGGAAAAAAGTTGCTAGTTTAACATTTTCACAATAAAATGTTTTTGGGGAAAATAAAAAGTTTCTGAAACATTTTGAGCAAAAAGCTGTGCAGACATTCTGCAGGAAGCATTTTATTTTCTAACCTCAAAACATTTTATTTGTGTTGTGCGGAATGGATCTGTGTTTATGGGGTGGTTTGCCATTGCCCTCTCCAGCAAGCTGAGTATTCATTTTATTGACCTGAGAAGGACGGATTTGCTTATGCTTTTCCCCCAGTCAACAATGGATACCGCACGGGCCAAAAACAGGGCCCCTGGATTGAGAGTAAAAACACAGTTCCAGGGGAGCACGGTTTGCTGCTTCACCGCCTCTGAATTGAGGCAGCGCCCGTGCTTTTTCTCCCCAACAATGTAACCCTGCCGGCGCCGCTTGGGGTTGGAGGGCAGCATGGACAGGGAGAGAAGGTAAGGGTGTGAGGAAGGAAAAAAGCTGTGGGCTGGGGGCTGCTCTGGGGCCACTCGCGCCTCAGCATGTGAACACCTCCCGGAATCCACTGGCATCATATATGCTGGTGAGGCGCCGCTTCCCTGGCCCGTCTTGAATCCGTAATGGTAAAAAGCTTGTTAATGAGATAACAACAAGCTAAAGCTTGTCAATCATAGTTAAGACTTTCCTTGTTGGTCAGAACAACCGAAGATGGGAAGGACTTTCTCCCTCTATCTCAACCGACCAACAGTTTGGACCTGCCCCAGTTCCTGAGCAGTCTTCAGACTGAGGCCTCTTCTTGTAGACTGTGCTACAGTAGTCTAGTCTATTGCTCCTATTTTGAAGATGGATGGTTGAGACAGAGGGGTGTGGCTGAGACCACCTAATGCTTTTGTGACTGAGGTGCCATTTCAAATAGGAGCCGAGGGTTTCCAGCCTCCAAGCGAGATCTGGAGATCTCCTGGAATTACAGATCTCCAGACTGTACAGACCAGTTCTGCCTGAGAAAATGGCTGCTTCGACAGCTCACTTTATGGTATTCTATTTTCTATTTACATTTATTAGCTGCCCTATGCCACCGTCTCAGGGTGGGTTACAATGAAACATGAAACATTAAAATCATGGCAGTAAAAACACAAAACACAATAAAACCCCGGTCTAAAAACTTCTATCTGAAAACACAATAGAATCCCATTCTAAAAACCCAGACACAATCTAAAATCTCCTCCCATCCCACCTACCGCCCACAAAAAAGAAGGGGTGTACAGACGTCTGGGGAGGGGGGGTGTCCTTCAGCAGGGCTAGGTCAGCCAAACGCCAGGGTGAAGAGGATGGTCTTCGCTAGGAGCCGAAATTCCAAGAGGGTAGGCACCTGGCGAACCTCTGGAGGGAAGGCATTCCACAATGTAGGGGCTATTGTGGAGAAGGCCTCTGAGCTGCTTCTGCACGCTTGCCTCTGACAGGGGCAGGACAGCCAGGCGGGGTCTCCTCTGATCTCAGTACCCAGGCAGGAATATATGGGCAGATGCGCTCTCTCAGATACCCAGGACCGAAGCTGTATAGGGCTGTATAGGTCGTTAACGCCAGCACTTTGAATTCAACCCAGTGGCGCATCAGAAGCTGGGCAGACATCTGCTGCTGAGGTCCCCCCTCCCCAGCCTCCACCCCCAAATTCCCACGCATTTCCTAACCTGGAGTTGCCAACCCTAGCAGCCCAGTCCTCTTGGACCACTCTCTTCCGATGTATTGGCAAAACGCACCCAGGTCTTCCGAGGAGGAATCATCGCTTAATTGCACAGAAAGAGAAGATGACAGGAGGGAAGGGGGGGGGGGAATGGAGAGAAAAGAAGGAGCGAAAGAAACCCAAAAGGGGGGGGGGGGGGGGGGAAGAGAGCCTTGAATTAAACTGTCAAGAGTGCGCAACTGCAGCGGCCGGCCCTGGCGTGTCCATGATTTAGATGAATAATTGAAACGCTCCGATACATTTATTATCCCTTTAGTGCAAAAGTGGCAGAGAAAGACGAGTGGTAATTGAAAAATAGAACACAAATCTCCCAGTGAAAGCGCCGTTTCTTATCGCAGAGTAAACATGTCAGGCCTAATAAACAAGAGCGAGACGGCAGAGGGGCGGGGTGCAGCGTGTTGATTTAGCGGCTGATTTAAGGCTCCTGCTCTTGTTTCCCGGTGCACGATGAGAAAAGGGCCTCGTGTCATTTTTATTGTTTCGGGGTGTGGGGGGGGGGGTTTGTAATAATCATAATACCAATAAAAACAGAAAAGGCCTTTCTTTTCTTTTCTTCTTTTTTATCGACCCAGTAAAAAGCCTTTTAATAGTTCGGCGCAGCATTTTTTGGCCGGGGCCTGCAGCAGGGCCCAATTCAACTTTGGCACCCGCTATGCCCTTCGGATGCCAGCTGCGTGCGTCGCGAACCATAAACCAAGCAGGGTCAAGCCTCCCTGCAGAATGCATGGAAGACAGTTGGAGGTGAGAATCGCCGGCCGCTGCCAGGAACCCATGGGCTGAGGTTTTCCTCCGGAAGGGGAGAGTAGGTTTGCTTTTGCTTAGCGCTGTGATTTCCTGTTGCCACCGGCGAGGTGGAAGGGCTGCCCGGAACGGCGCTGAGTTGTAAGAAGACGGTGTGGCGGAAATGCGCTGTGAAAGGCAGACGCAAATCTGGAACATCTTCAGCATGTGTAAAAACGCGGCGGATTCAGAAAGCACATTTTGTCGAGTGCCAAAAATGGAGGAAGGGGAGAGGCAGCCAAGTAGATGCTTGAAGAGGGGGAAAAAAATCTTACGCTCCAACAGTCCCTATTTACGAAGGACAATGTTTCCTTTTTTTTCCCCTGCCCCCTGGTAAATTACTGGCCCTATTTTTGGCTTTGAAGCAGGCGTCTTAACATTTTCTGAGTCTTCATAAAATGGCCTTCTTCGGGGTTTCTTTTCCTCCCTAGAGGTCTCTGGAAGTTAATTCTAAATTGACCATTGGCGGATGCACAAGGGTTACAAATTCCGGATGGGAAATTTGTGGAACCCGAAGAGGATTAAGTTTGGGGGGGAGAAGGGATTTTGGCAGGGAGGTGATTCCACAGAGTCCACCCTCAAAAGCAGCCTTCCCCACCACCCTCCCAGGGGAACTAATTTCTGCAGTCTGGAGATCTGCATGGGAGCCAGCGTGGTGTTGTGGTTAAAAGCAGTGGATTCTAATCTGGAGAACCGGGTTTGATTCCCCACTCCTCCACCTGAGTGGCAGAGGCTTATCTGGTGAACCAGATGTGTTTCCGCACTCCTGCATTCATGCCTTGTGACCTTGGGCTAGTCACAGTTCTCCCAGAACTCTCTCAGCCACACCTACCTCACAAGGTGTCTGTTGTGGGGAGAGGAAGGCAAAGGAGCTCGTAAGCCACCTTGAGTCTCCTTACAGGAGAGAAAGGTGGACTATAAATCCAGACAATTCCTCCTCCTCTTCTTTTTGTTCTAGAGCTCCAGACCCTATCTGGAGGTTGGCAACCCAAACTGGTCTCTAGTATATATAAACACATGCACACAAAGGTACCATGTTCAACACAGCCTGCCCTTTTAATACGTTGTGGTGGGTGTGGAACATAGGTCCCACAAGTCACCCCCCATCTGAAGGTTTACCAAACAAACGTCAGCATCATCTCTCACAAATCACCTCCTACCCCCAGCAAAACATACATGGCTCTCTCCCCACCACTTTCCTAATTGTGTCCTCACACCAACCCTGTGAGGTAGACTGCTAGCCTGAGAAACAGCTCCAAGCCAGTGCAAGGGGAATTAACTTTTAAGCACGTAAATCTCTCACAAGTCACCCCCCATCTGAAGGTTTACCAAGCAAACGTCAGCATCATCTTCAGTTCTGCTGCTGCTGGGCTCCCTGCGCAGCTTGCCTTTTCCTGTGCCTGCTGGTGCCCGGCTGCCGGGGAGAAGGCTTCCGAGAAATGCCACACTTAATTTAAGGCGAATAAGGCACGCTGGGTCAGAGGGAGGGGAGGCGGAGCTCCCCAGTCCTGCTCCTGGGAGCCCAGTGGGATTTCTCCCCCCGCCCCCTGGACACTCCAGGCCACCATACAGAGTGGGCGGGGCTACGACAGGCACTGGGAGCAGTAGGCTGCTTCAATGCCTGCTTGCTAAGACTTGCTTAATCACTTGCTGTGTAGAAGGATGTTTTGGCGCCCCCACGTGACCTCAATCAATGCGCCCGGGGACAAGGGGTACCCCATGTCCCTAGGCAAGTACGCCAGTGTCTCAGCCTCAATTGCTGCTATTGAGAGCTACCAACCCAAAATGGAAGCCAAAGCAACTCCTGAAGTGGGCACCATTACCTGAAGGTACAGAAATATGGAGTCCCCTCATCCACACAAAGAACCACATTTTTCAGCCCAATTTGATCTGCAGTAATGCAGAATGGTTACCCCAGCAGTCCCCAATTACATGCACCGATTGCTCCTAGTACATTTGTCAACACTGTCTCAGCGCCCTATTGCTGATGTAATCACCCTCTGCTTCAAAAGCAGTCTCTGCCCTAACGTTACATCACTAGTTTGATATGAAATTGACAAAGCTGAACCAGTCATCCCTGAGTCTTTGAAACTCTGCCTCGACATTACATTGCTAGTTTGACTTGACAATAAGATTTTTTTTTAAAAAAAAATCCTTTTGAAAAAGGATGAGGCGGGATGGAGAAAATGGCTGCCAAGGGAAGGTTGGACAACTACACAGGCCAGGTGCTTGATGGGTGGAGAAATAAAGACCGTTTCAACATGACTGCACACTCAAGGAAGCTGGCTCGGAAACAAATTGAAAAAAAATCCCAGTTAAACAATGAAGGAAAATGGGAAGAAAAACATTTCCAGAACCAAACAGAGGAAAAAACTGAGCGGCTCGATACGTTGTAAACGACTTGTGTGGAAAAGGCCAGGATTTGGAGCCTCTGGGAACCCTGCTTATGAGACCTTGAGCTCTGACAGAAATATTTCAAATTGCTGTAGGTAGGATAACCATGCTATTCTTTTCCCCCACCACCTTTTGTTACCCAAAAGAGGGGGGAAATCATCTTAGCTTTTGATGCAACAAGGGAACAGACCTTCAAAAAGTGACTAAATACAGCGGGAAGTACAAGACCTTCAGCACTCTAAAAGCGTGACAGACTGAGGGTCAGGCTCTTGCAATTATTCTTGCAATGAAAAAGGGTTTCTTTAAAAACATCCCCCTATGTCATTCTGTAGAATTTTGGAGGATATATTTTATGATGGCATCACGATTATTCTGTGCATTCATTTGCACACTGCTACGTGATACGTACGGTCAAATTTAGCCAGCTGTGAATCTCGATTTTCTATCTCTGCTACCCCAGGGTTGCCAAACCCCAGGTAAGGCCTGAAGATCTCCCAAAATTACAACTGACTGCCAGATGACCGAGAAGAATTCCCCTGGAGAAAATACCTGCTTTGGAGATTTGTGAGATCTCTCCTCACACCAAACCCCACCCTACCAATCTTCACCTCCAAATCTCCAAGACTCTTCCAACCCAGAGTTGCCAACCCTACCCTTGATATTTAACAAACGGAGCTTTGATTCTCAAAAGTTTAGACCCCCCCAAAATCTTGTTGGTGTCCCAACAGGAGAGATTGGCTCTAATTTGGAGAACCAGGTTGGATTCCCCACTCCTCCACCTGAGTGGCAGATTCTCATCTGGTGAACCAGGTTTGTTTCTCTGCTGTGGAGACATGAAGCCTGCTGGGTAACCTTGGGCCTGTCACAGTTCTTTCAGAACTCTCTCAGCCTCTCCTACCTCACAAGGGGTCTGTTGTGGGGAAGGGAAGGCAATTGTAAGCCACTTTGAGATTCCTTGGCCCGTTCCGCACAGGCCAATAAACACGAGTGTAGGAGGGTATGTATGTATGTATGTGTGTGTGTGTGTGTGTGTGTGTGTGTGTGTATTTATTTATTTATTTATTTATTTATTTATTTATTTATTTATTATTTGAACATAAGAACATAAGAAGAAGCCAGCTGGATCAGACCAAAGTCCATCTAGTCCAGCTCTCTGCTACTCGCAGTGGCCCACCAGGTGCCTTTGGGAGCTCACATGTAGGATGTGAACGCAATGGCCTTCTGTGGCTGTTGCTCCCGATCACCTGGTCTGTTAAGGCATTTGCAATCTCAGATCAAGGAGGATCAAGATTGGTAGCCATAAATCGACTTCTCCTCCATAAATCTGTCCAAGCCCCTTTTAAAGCTATCCAGGTTAGTGGCCATCACCACCTCCTGTGGCAGCATATTCCAAACACCAATCACACGTTGCATGAAGAAGTGTTTCCTTTTATTAGTCCTAATTCTTCCCCCCAGCATTTTCAATGAATGCCCCCTGGTTCTAGTACTGTGAGAAAGAGAGAAAAATTTCTCTCTGTCAACATTTTCTACCCCATGCATAATTTTGTAGACTTCAATCATATCCCCCCTCAGCCGCCTCCTCTCCAAACTAAAGAGTCCCAAACGCTGCAGCCTCTCCTCATAGGGAAGGTGCTCCAGTCCCTCAATCATCCTTGTTGCCCTTCTCTGCACTTTTTCTATCTCCTCAATATCCTTTTTGAGA
>NW_025951214.1:0-11765 GCF_021028975.2 Sphaerodactylus townsendi
GGCTCAGTCCTGGATGGGGCAGCAGCCGACTGGTTTGTGACTCTTTTGAACCTGCAAGATGAAGATACTCGCACGGTGCCCGCGTTCCTCCAAGCCTTAAGGGCTCGCTTCCAAGATCCGGGTGCTGAAAACGAAGCTATCCGCACCATCAAATCTATTCAGCAAGGCAACCGCTCGTTTGCAGAATTTGCCCGTGAATTTCGTGCGGCGGCTGCCCGACTCCCTCCTGAGTGGCCTGAGCGCATGAAATGTGAATACTTCTCGGATGCTGTTGACGGCAAGCTGCGTGAAACGGTGTTTTTAATTCGGATCCCCCGCACTATTGCTGATTGGATCGAATTGGGATCCCAGGTGGCGTCTCGTTTGGAGTACGCTCGTGCCGGAGGCCGCCCACGCCCAAAACCCACCACTACGACCACCAAGCCAAGCCCAGCCGCCCCTACCGAGACCACCTCCGAGCGCCGTCGCCGACTGGGATTGTGTCTTTACTGCGGAGGACCAGGTCATATGGCTGCCAACTGCCCGAAAAAACAGAAGCCAACCGCTCCGGCCGCGCGCACCCCATCTGCCAAGCCACCACGCAAATCCGGGCCGCCCCCAACAGGCTCATCTAAGGCAGTTATCGAAGGCGACCCAGAGGAGGGGGAAGCAGCTGTTTGCCTTTCTTCAGCCCCCATGGACATGGGTTCGACTCCAGACGCGGTGAGTGAAGGCAGCGCTCCCATTACAATCCAAGCGTTTCTGGCCAACCCCGCTAAGCATACTCGTATTATAGCCTCAGCCCTTGTGGATTCTGGCTGCTCCCATTGCTTAATGCGGCCCCAGGTGGCAGAGGAGCTGGGTCTAGACCAAGTCCCCCTGGCTAAGCCCATACCATTCACCCAAATGGACGGCAGTCCTCTCGGGAGCGAAGGACCGGCCCAGTTCAAAACGCAACCGGTTCTCCTCCGCTGCGCCGACCATTGGGAGAAAATTAGTTTTATTCTGGCGCCAGTGGCCAAACACTCCATAGTTCTGGGCATGCCATGGTTGTTGTTGCATGAACCAAAATTCATTTGGAAAGAAAGGATCTTAGAATTCACTGACCCTCCCTGCGGTGAACACATGAATTGGGGGGAAAACTCGGCTTCTACTGACACCCCCCCCCCGGCTTCATCAGCGATTGCTCCCGATTCTACCGGCATTCCACCGGCTTACCAAGATTTAGCCAGAGTATTTCAGGAGCAAGAATGCGATCAGTTGCCACCCCATAGAGACACTGACTGCAAAATCGTAATACAGCCAGGAGCGCAACTGCCCAAAGGTAGAATCTATCGCATGAGTCCCAATGAGGAGAAGGAGCTTCGTGCCTTCTTAGACAAGAACCTCGCTCGTGGGTTCATACGGCGGGCTACCAAACACACACATGCTGCTCCTGTATTGTTTGTAAAAAAGAAAGATGGGTCTTTACGGCTCTGCACAGATTACCGAGGACTCAGTGCAGTCTCCCTGTCCAATAAATACCCTTTGCCATTAATCAAGGATCTTTTAGACGCATTGGGCAAGGGACGCATCTTTACTAAGTTGGACTTGAGAGAAGCTTACTACAGGGTCAGAATTGCTGAAGGCTATGAACACTTGACTGCATTTAACACAAAGTTTGGACAGTTTGAATACTTAATAATGCCATTCGGGTTAAGTGGGGCCCCCGGAGCTTTTATGGCCCTTATCAATGAAGTTCTCCATGATTTATTGTACAAGGGAGTAGTGGTGTACTTAGATGACGTTTTAATTTATTCACAAACCATGGAGGAGCATGAAGCATTGGTTCGGGAAGTATTGAAACGTTTGCTCAACAACTCCCTCTTTGCCAAACTTTCCAAATGCTGTTTTCACCAAACCTCTATTGACTATTTGGGTTACCGGATCTCGCCCGAGGGCCTAAAAATGGATCCTGCTAAGATTGATGCAGTCCTCCAATGGCCTGCCCCTACCAGCCGAAAAGAACTCCAATCTTTTCTAGGTTTTGCTAATTTCTATCGTGACTTTATACCCCAATTCGCTGAACTGACTCTCCCACTCACAGACCTCTTACGCACTAAGGGTAAAGATCCACTGACTGCCAAGCCCGGGGCCCCCCTTTCCTGGTCTGAAGAATGTCAGACAGCCTTTCAGCTTTTAAAATCTGCTTTTACTACCGAACCTATCCTGAAGCACCCTGACCCAGATCTCCCGTTTGTGGTTCACGTGGATGCCTCGGACAAAGCGCTTGGGGCAGCCCTGTTGCAGAGAAATAAAGATGATAGGCTGGTTCCGTGTGCTTATTTATCAAAGAAGTTCTCCGGTGCTGAACTCAACTGGACTGTAGGGGATAAAGAGACTGCGGCCATCAAAGTAGCACTCTCCACTTGGCGCCACTGGCTGGAGGGGGCTAAACACCCCTTTCAAGTTTGGTCGGATCACAAGAACTTGGCCGCCCTCTCCACCCCCCTCAAGATGTCCGCGAAGCAACTTCGTTGGGCCGATTTCTTTTCTCGTTTCTCTTTCACGGTCCATTTTTTCCCCGGAAAAACCAATAAACTGGCTGATGCGCTCTCGCGCCTACCCGGGGAGGGGGGTGGAGCTGCCTTACGGGACATTCCACGCGCTGTTCTCTCCCCCTCCCAATTGGGGCTGGCTGTCACCCGATCTCAGACATCCTCTCCTCCTTCTCCGCCCATTCCCAGCCTGGTCTCTCCTTTCCTACGGGAACTCGAGGAGGCGGGGCTGCGCGAGCCTCCGGCGGAGGAAGGTGACTCCCCATTGCGTTTGGAGAATGGCGTTTGGCGGCGGGGAAATTGTTGGTACGTGCCTCCCCCCCTCCGTAAGCAGGTTCTCGAGGCCTGTCATGATGCCCGCTCGGCTGGGCATTTTGGCTTTCTAAAAACTCTGCATTTGGCCCGCCATCAGTTCTGGTGGCGCGCGATGCGCAAGGACATTGAGACGTATATTAAAGGTTGCTCTGTTTGTGCAGAAGCCAAGAACGTTCCGGGAAAACCCCATGGTCTGTTGAAACCTCTCGCGGTGGCCTCCCGCCCCTGGGAAGTCATCTCCATGGATTTTATTACAGATTTGCCAGAAAGTCATGGCAACACGGTCTTGTGGGTGGTGGTGGACTTATTTTCTAAACAAGCCCATTTCATCCCATGTGCCTCCATCCCCTCCGCTCCTAAGTTAGCGCGTCTGTTCATTCAGCATGTTTACCGTCTACACTCCGCCCCTGTTAAGGTGGTCTCCGACCGCGGCCCCCAATTCATTTCAAAATTCTGGAAAGCTTTTCTAGGGTTGTTAGGGGCCGCCCCGGCGGTTGCCGCCCCCTACCACGTTCAAAGTGACGGTGAGTCAGAGAGAACGAACAGAACCCTAGAACAGTATTTACGTTGTTACACCAACTACCACCAAGACAATTGGTGCGAGCTAATTCCGTTTGCAGAATACGCCTATAATAATGCGGTTCATAGCAGTACAAAAAAGACCCCCTTCGAAATTGTGTCCGGTCGCTCCTTCCCGCCGTTGCCGCAACTACCTGCGGAAGCATTGGATCCTCCAGAGTTTCAGCAGTGGATTTCATCTCTGGCCGAGGGATGGAAAATGGTCCAGGCTGCCTTACAACAGGCTAAAGACTCCCAAAAGCTGCAAGCGGATAAGCACCGCTCGGATTTCCCTTTGCGTGTGGGCGCCTGGGTGTATTTGTCTACCAAAAATCTCAGAGACGTGCATAAATTTTCAAAACTAGGCAAAAGATTCGTGGGACCTTTTCAGATTACTAAAGTGATTAATGATGTCACTGCCCGATTGGATTTGCCTAACTCTCTTAGTAACATTCATCCTGTCTTCCATTCCAGTTTACTCAAGGAGGCTCCCGTTTCCGATGCCTGGCACGACCCGCCGGAGAGACCCCCACCGACTATTATTGATGGCCACAAGCATTACGAAATTGACGCCATCCTGGACTCTCGCTTTAATCGCAAACGCTTACAATATTTAGTCTCTTGGGTGGGGTATTCCTCTGGGTATAATCAATGGGTTTATTCCGAAAATATTGACGCCCCCGCCCTCATTTCTGCTTTCCACCGCGCCTTTCCGCACAAACCTGGGGGGGAGGGGTCTTTTTTAAGGGAGGCAGAGTGTAAAGGATTCAGTGGTGTTGATGAGCGGGTCAGCCGCCTGGCCTTGACAACATTCCACAGCCCGGGCGATGGGCCAGCTTCTCCGGCGGAGACCTTATCTCTGCGAGGGAGATGAGACCTCCGTTCCCATGGGAATCCGGGAGGGGGGATGGGATGGACAGAGTTATAACCTGTGCTTCTGGCGGGAGATCTTATTCCTGCCACTGCGTGTACGTGAGCTTTCTAGGATGTCTGAATAAACGGTCTTTTACACCCAAAAAGCCTTTTATTTCTGCTTCTATGGAATTCCTTACATTGTGGCAGGAATCTATCGTTCATCTATCTTCCTAGTGCACTGGACCTCTGGTGTCTTGGCATGGAGAGGTTGAATGTTCCTGTGGAAGGTTCGGTAGCCCCCAAAGAGGGCTCCGAGCTCTCCCTCCTGGATTTAGAGGAACCGGCGGGAGAGCGGGTCTCGCTGGTGACTCTTTCCCGTCCTCGTATCAGCACGAGTCTTCCCTTACTCCGTTGGAACGAGGGACGAGAAGACGACCATGGGGACTTACATGAGTCGTTTGGGGCGCTGTCTATGGATCGAGCGCCTGTGGATCGGGTATCTACCCGTTTTCGTATGGATTACAAACCTCAGATGCAACCTGTCACGGAGGAGACGGGCCTGACCACCTTTCATGCGGCAACACAGGAGTCCATTGAACGATTCCTGGACTCGTATTTTGGTGATGCTCCCAAAGATCCACCGTGGCATAGCACTGGGGCCCGTCCGAAGACCACCGGTGAAACTGGGACTATACCCGGGATTGGGAGGGGTATCCGTACCGTCTTCCGATCGGACCCCCCAGATCCCGGACCAGCGGCTGCACCTGAGATGCCCCGTGGAGCCACCGGTGGGCACGACGTCCTGCGTTCAGATGAAGAGGAGTCCGGAGAAAGCCTGCACTCCCAGCCGGATCTATTCCCTCTCCCATCGAAAGAGAGCTGGGATGAGGAAGTGGGCCGACTGCGAGATGCCCAAGAAGCATGGGCCCGTGAACGCCAGCTATGGGAAGAGGAACGAGAACAGCTGCAGCAAGAGCGTGAAAACCTGCAAAGAGACCGGGAACAGCAGCGCAAAGAAGTCCAACTCGAATTGGACCGTGCCAAAGATGCGCTGCAACGGCAATATACGCAGAATCTATCCGTCCATGATAAAGTCCTGGAACACTCCAAACTGGACTTACAGCGTCAACGCGAAAGCGTTCAGGCCTTGCGTACGCAAAGTGAACTTACTGCAGCTGTTCAACGAGACGAACTGGCTAAATTGGAACGAGAGAAAGCAGCTTTGCATGCGCACCAGGACGCATTGACTCGCAAGGAGAGAGAGCTGGCTGCCTTGGAGAGGGAACTGAAGAGGCAGCAGAACAGGACAACCCAAGTTGGAGTCTACGCTGTCACGGGTACAGCCGGCGCCAGAGGGGCGACGCTGCTGGGTCCTGCCACCTTCCAAGGACCGGCTCCCACCAGAACGCCAGCGGCACCGGCGTTGGTACCTCCACCTCCACCGATTCCGGCCCCCCCTGCGCAACCGCAGCCCCTGCAGGCGCCAAGGGCCGTGGAGAGGGGATATTACAGACCTCCAATACCTGCCCGTTTCGATGGGACCGCTTCCAAACTTCCCTACTTCATCTTGCAACTCGATGCCCACATGGAGGACTATGACGATTTATACCGGTCTGAGCGCGAAAAAATACGGGACATTGGCTCAGTCCTGGATGGGGCAGCAGCCGACTGGTTTGTGACTCTTTTGAACCTGCAAGATGAAGATACTCGCACGGTGCCCGCGTTCCTCCAAGCCTTAAGGGCTCGCTTCCAAGATCCGGGTGCTGAAAACGAAGCTATCCGCACCATCAAATCTATTCAGCAAGGCAACCGCTCGTTTGCAGAATTTGCCCGTGAATTTCGTGCGGCGGCTGCCCGACTCCCTCCTGAGTGGCCTGAGCGCATGAAATGTGAATACTTCTCGGATGCTGTTGACGGCAAGCTGCGTGAAACGGTGTTTTTAATTCGGATCCCCCGCACTATTGCTGATTGGATCGAATTGGGATCCCAGGTGGCGTCTCGTTTGGAGTACGCTCGTGCCGGAGGCCGCCCACGCCCAAAACCCACCACTACGACCACCAAGCCAAGCCCAGCCGCCCCTACCGAGACCACCTCCGAGCGCCGTCGCCGACTGGGATTGTGTCTTTACTGCGGAGGACCAGGTCATATGGCTGCCAACTGCCCGAAAAAACAGAAGCCAACCGCTCCGGCCGCGCGCACCCCATCTGCCAAGCCACCACGCAAATCCGGGCCGCCCCCAACAGGCTCATCTAAGGCAGTTATCGAAGGCGACCCAGAGGAGGGGGAAGCAGCTGTTTGCCTTTCTTCAGCCCCCATGGACATGGGTTCGACTCCAGACGCGGTGAGTGAAGGCAGCGCTCCCATTACAATCCAAGCGTTTCTGGCCAACCCCGCTAAGCATACTCGTATTATAGCCTCAGCCCTTGTGGATTCTGGCTGCTCCCATTGCTTAATGCGGCCCCAGGTGGCAGAGGAGCTGGGTCTAGACCAAGTCCCCCTGGCTAAGCCCATACCATTCACCCAAATGGACGGCAGTCCTCTCGGGAGCGAAGGACCGGCCCAGTTCAAAACGCAACCGGTTCTCCTCCGCTGCGCCGACCATTGGGAGAAAATTAGTTTTATTCTGGCGCCAGTGGCCAAACACTCCATAGTTCTGGGCATGCCATGGTTGTTGTTGCATGAACCAAAATTCATTTGGAAAGAAAGGATCTTAGAATTCACTGACCCTCCCTGCGGTGAACACATGAATTGGGGGGAAAACTCGGCTTCTACTGACACCCCCCCCCCGGCTTCATCAGCGATTGCTCCCGATTCTACCGGCATTCCACCGGCTTACCAAGATTTAGCCAGAGTATTTCAGGAGCAAGAATGCGATCAGTTGCCACCCCATAGAGACACTGACTGCAAAATCGTAATACAGCCGGGGGCGCAACTGCCCAAAGGTAGAATCTATCGCATGAGTCCCAATGAGGAGAAGGAGCTTCGTGCCTTCTTAGACAAGAACCTCGCTCGTGGGTTCATACGGCGGGCTACCAAACACACACATGCTGCTCCTGTATTGTTTGTAAAAAAGAAAGATGGGTCTTTACGGCTCTGCACAGATTACCGAGGACTTAATGCAGTCTCCCTGTCCAATAAATACCCTTTGCCATTAATCAAGGATCTTTTAGACGCATTGGGCAAGGGACGCATCTTTACTAAGTTGGACTTGAGAGAAGCTTACTACAGGGTCAGAATTGCTGAAGGCTATGAACACTTGACTGCATTTAACACAAAGTTTGGACAGTTTGAATACTTAATAATGCCATTCGGGTTAAGTGGGGCCCCCGGAGCTTTTATGGCCCTTATCAATGAAGTTCTCCATGATTTATTGTACAAGGGAGTAGTGGTGTACTTAGATGACGTTTTAATTTATTCACAAACCATGGAGGAGCATGAAGCATTGGTTCGGGAAGTATTGAAACGTTTGCTCAACAACTCCCTCTTTGCCAAACTTTCCAAATGCTGTTTTCACCAAACCTCTATTGACTATTTGGGTTACCGGATCTCGCCCGAGGGCCTAAAAATGGATCCTGCTAAGATTGATGCAGTCCTCCAATGGCCTGCCCCTACCAGCCGAAAAGAACTCCAATCTTTTCTAGGTTTTGCTAATTTCTATCGTGACTTTATACCCCAATTCGCTGAACTGACTCTCCCACTCACAGACCTCTTACGCACTAAGGGTAAAGATCCACTGACTGCCAAGCCCGGGGCCCCCCTTTCCTGGTCTGAAGAATGTCAGACAGCCTTTCAGCTTTTAAAATCTGCTTTTACTACCGAACCTATCCTGAAGCACCCTGACCCAGATCTCCCGTTTGTGGTTCACGTGGATGCCTCGGACAAAGCGCTTGGGGCAGCCCTGTTGCAGAGAAATAAAGATGATAGGCTGGTTCCGTGTGCTTATTTATCAAAGAAGTTCTCCGGTGCTGAACTCAACTGGACTGTAGGGGATAAAGAGACTGCGGCCATCAAAGTAGCACTCTCCACTTGGCGCCACTGGCTGGAGGGGGCTAAACACCCCTTTCAAGTTTGGTCGGATCACAAGAACTTGGCCGCCCTCTCCACCCCCCTCAAGATGTCCGCGAAGCAACTTCGTTGGGCCGATTTCTTTTCTCGTTTCTCTTTCACGGTCCATTTTTTCCCCGGAAAAACCAATAAACTGGCTGATGCGCTCTCGCGCCTACCCGGGGAGGGGGGTGGAGCTGCCTTACGGGACATTCCACGCGCTGTTCTCTCCCCCTCCCAATTGGGGCTGGCTGTCACCCGATCTCAGACATCCTCTCCTCCTTCTCCGCCCATTCCCAGCCTGGTCTCTCCTTTCCTACGGGAACTCGAGGAGGCGGGGCTGCGCGAGCCTCCGGCGGAGGAAGGTGACTCCCCATTGCGTTTGGAGAATGGCGTTTGGCGGCGGGGAAATTGTTGGTACGTGCCTCCCCCCCTCCGTAAGCAGGTTCTCGAGGCCTGTCATGATGCCCGCTCGGCTGGGCATTTTGGCTTTCTAAAAACTCTGCATTTGGCCCGCCATCAGTTCTGGTGGCGCGCGATGCGCAAGGACATTGAGACGTATATTAAAGGTTGCTCTGTTTGTGCAGAAGCCAAGAACGTTCCGGGAAAACCCCATGGTCTGTTGAAACCTCTCGCGGTGGCCTCCCGCCCCTGGGAAGTCATCTCCATGGATTTTATTACAGATTTGCCAGAAAGTCATGGCAACACGGTCTTGTGGGTGGTGGTGGACTTATTTTCTAAACAAGCCCATTTCATCCCATGTGCCTCCATCCCCTCCGCTCCTAAGTTAGCGCGTCTGTTCATTCAGCATGTTTACCGTCTACACTCCGCCCCTGTTAAGGTGGTCTCCGACCGCGGCCCCCAATTCATTTCAAAATTCTGGAAAGCTTTTCTAGGGTTGTTAGGGGCCGCCCCGGCGGTTGCCGCCCCCTACCACGTTCAAAGTGACGGTGAGTCAGAGAGAACGAACAGAACCCTAGAACAGTATTTACGTTGTTACACCAACTACCACCAAGACAATTGGTGCGAGCTAATTCCGTTTGCAGAATACGCCTATAATAATGCGGTTCATAGCAGTACAAAAAAGACCCCCTTCGAAATTGTGTCCGGTCGCTCCTTCCCGCCGTTGCCGCAACTACCTGCGGAAGCATTGGATCCTCCAGAGTTTCAGCAGTGGATTTCATCTCTGGCCGAGGGATGGAAAATGGTCCAGGCTGCCTTACAACAGGCTAAAGACTCCCAAAAGCTGCAAGCGGATAAGCACCGCTCGGATTTCCCTTTGCGTGTGGGCGCCTGGGTGTATTTGTCTACCAAAAATCTCAGAGACGTGCATAAATTTTCAAAACTAGGCAAAAGATTCGTGGGACCTTTTCAGATTACTAAAGTGATTAATGATGTCACTGCCCGATTGGATTTGCCTAACTCTCTTAGTAACATTCATCCTGTCTTCCATTCCAGTTTACTCAAGGAGGCTCCCGTTTCCGATGCCTGGCACGACCCGCCGGAGAGACCCCCACCGACTATTATTGATGGCCACAAGCATTACGAAATTGACGCCATCCTGGACTCTCGCTTTAATCGCAAACGCTTACAATATTTAGTCTCTTGGGTGGGGTATTCCTCTGGGTATAATCAATGGGTTTATTCCGAAAATATTGACGCCCCCGCCCTCATTTCTGCTTTCCACCGCGCCTTTCCGCACAAACCTGGGGGGGAGGGGTCTTTTTTAAGGGAGGCAGAGTGTAAAGGATTCAGTGGTGTTGATGAGCGGGTCAGCCGCCTGGCCTTGACAACATTCCACAGCCCGGGCGATGGGCCAGCTTCTCCGGCGGAGACCTTATCTCTGCGAGGGAGATGAGACCTCCGTTCCCATGGGAATCCGGGAGGGGGGATGGGATGGACAGAGTTATAACCTGTGCTTCTGGCGGGAGATCTTATTCCTGCCACTGCGTGTACGTGAGCTTTCTAGGATGTCTGAATAAACGGTCTTTTACACCCAAAAAGCCTTTTATTTCTGCTTCTATGGAATTCCTTACATTGTGGCAGGAATCTATCGTTCATCTATCTTCCTAGTGCACTGGACCTCTGGTGTCTTGGCATGGAGAGGTTGAATGTTCCTGTGGAAGGTTCGGTAGCCCCCAAAGAGGGCTCCGAGCTCTCCCTCCTGGATTTAGAGGAACCGGCGGGAGAGCGGGTCTCGCTGGTGACTCTTTCCCGTCCTCGTATCAGCACGAGTCTTCCCTTACTCCGTTGGAACGAGGGACGAGAAGACGACCATGGGGACTTACATGAGTCGTTTGGGGCGCTGTCTATGGATCGAGCGCCTGTGGATCGGGTATCTACCCGTTTTCGTATGGATTACAAACCTCAGATGCAACCTGTCACGGAGGAGACGGGCCTGACCACCTTTCATGCGGCAACACAGGAGTCCATTGAACGATTCCTGGACTCGTATTTTGGTGATGCTCCCAAAGATCCACCGTGGCATAGCACTGGGGCCCGTCCGAAGACCACCGGTGAAACTGGGACTATACCCGGGATTGGGAGGGGTATCCGTACCGTCTTCCGATCGGACCCCCCAGATCCCGGACCAGCGGCTGCACCTGAGATGCCCCGTGGAGCCACCGGTGGGCACGACGTCCTGCGTTCAGATGAAGAGGAGTCCGGAGAAAGCCTGCACTCCCAGCCGGATCTATTCCCTCTCCCATCGAAAGAGAGCTGGGATGAGGAAGTGGGCCGACTGCGAGATGCCCAAGAAGCATGGGCCCGTGAACGCCAGCTATGGGAAGAGGAACGAGAACAGCTGCAGCAAGAGCGTGAAAACCTGCAAAGAGACCGGGAACAGCAGCGCAAAGAAGTCCAACTCGAATTGGACCGTGCCAAAGATGCGCTGCAACGGCAATATACGCAGAATCTATCCGTCCATGATAAAGTCCTGGAACACTCCAAACTGGACTTACAGCGTCAACGCGAAAGCGTTCAGGCCTTGCGTACGCAAAGTGAACTTACTGCAGCTGTTCAACGAGACGAACTGGCTAAATTGGAACGAGAGAAAGCAGCTTTGCATGCGCACCAGGACGCATTGACTCGCAAGGAGAGAGAGCTGGCTGCCTTGGAGAGGGAACTGAAGAAGCTGCAGAACAGGACAACCCAAGTTGGAGTCTACGCTGTCACGGGTACAGCCGGCGCCAGAGGGGCGACGCTGCTGGGTCCTGCCACCTTCCAAGGACCGGCTCCCACCAGAACGCCAGCGGCACCGGCGTTGGTACCTCCACCTCCACCGATTCCGGCCCCCCCTGCGCAACCGCCGCCCCTGTGGGCGCCAAGGGCCGTGGAGAGGGGATATTACAGACCTCCAATACCTGCCCGTTTCGATGGGACCGCTTCCAAACTTCCCTACTTCATCTTGCAACTCGATGCCCACATGGAGGACTATGACGATTTATATCGGTCTGAGCGCGAAAAAATACGGGACAT
>NW_025951215.1:0-11762 GCF_021028975.2 Sphaerodactylus townsendi
TGTATCACAGAGATACACCTCTGAAGATGCCAGCCACAGATGCAGGCGAAACGTTAGGAACAAGATCCACCAGACCACGGCCACACAGCCCGGAAAAACCACCAGAACCAGTTGAATCCGGCCGTGAAAGCCTTCGACAAATCATCACATTAGCTTGGAGATGTTTCGCGGAGTACCAAGTGCTCCATGGAGCACTGTTTGAGAAGAAGAAGAGTAGAAGAGTTTGGATTTATATCCCCCCTTTCTCTCCTGCAAGAGACTCAAAGGGGCTTACAATCTCCTTGCCCTTCCCCCCTCACAACAAACACCCTGTGAGGTGGGTGGGGGTGAGAGAGCTCCAAAAAGCTGTGACTAGCCCAAGGTCACCCAGCTGGTGTGTGTGGGAGTGCACAGGCTAATCTGAATTCCCCAAATAAGCCTCCACAACTCAGGCGGCAGAGCTGGGAATCAAACCCGGTTCCTCCAGATACACGAGCTCTTAACCTCCTACGCCACTGCTACTCCTGGATAAGCGCTGAATAAGTGAAGAGAGTTGGCATAGAAGAGAATTTTGGTGGATCCCAGGAGGTGATAGAAGTGTGTTGGGGGGGGGGGTAGTTTTTTTATATGGATTGCAATTTATTTTCTGTTATTATATTTATAAGCCCAGTTGCACCCAACACAGAGTCCCGTAGCTTCTGTCATTAATTTGCATCTGTCAGTGTCTATTCTGTTGTCATGATGTGTTAAGTCTTGCCAGTTATAACTGATATTGAAATTGTGCCTATCCTAAGGAGTTCAACAACTGTTTCATCATCTTGTCTGTGAAAGTTATGAGAAAACTCAGCCACTGGGCAAACACTCGCCCTTTACAAAGGGCCGGGGGGGGGCTCTCCGTTAAATTGACAAAGCTTAGGAGATTATTGTCCAAGGCAATTGTGGTAGTTACCTGATCCCCACCAACTGTTCTGTGTCAGTTGTCCTGACAAATCTATATCTAAGCCTTCAGGCCTACATTTGCTGAGTGGCATCTTCACCACCTGGTAGTCCGATGTCTTCCTTTTGCAGTTGTTCTGTACCTGGCTCACAATTTTCAAAATGTTTCCCACAAACACGAGAAAGTAAAAATAAAATAAAAATGTATATATGCCTGTTGTGGTGATTGAAGAAGGAACGGTTGAGGTAAGATTTGACGACGCGATTTACCTCAGGAGACAAAGGGTCGCCAGCACTTGGTTGGGAAATTTGTGGAGATTGGGGTCCTGAGCAGGTGTATAACACCATTGAGTCCACCTTCCAAAGCATCCATTTTCTCCAGGTGAACTGGGCAGAGGCATAGCTAGGGGAAATGGAGCCCAGTGCAAAATCGGAGTTTTGCTGCCCCCCCCCCATTCGTTTGTGTTTTTTGTATTTTTTTAGTGTTTTTCAGTTTTTGGCCTTCAGGGGGCATAGTGTTTAGGTTAGCTGCAGCAGCATCAAAATTTCAGGATATCTTTAGGAAACTCTCCTGATGATACCACCTAAGTTTAGTGAAGTTTGGTTCAGGGGGTCCAAAGTTATGGACCCTCAAAAGGTAGCTCCATCTACTATTAGCTCCCATTGGAAACAATGGGGGATGGGGCACCTTCTTTGGGGGTCCATAACTTTGAACCCCCTGAACCAAACTTGGCTGTTATCAGCAGGAGTGTCGCCGGATGATATCCTGAAATTTTGGTGCTGCTATCCTAAAACTGCGCCCCCTGCTGGCCAACAAAGTAAAAACACTAACAATATCAAAAATACATTTTTGCTGCAGCTCCCCAGGGGCGCGCCCGGTGCAACACGCACCTCCCTGCCCTATGGTAGCTACGTCACTGGCTTTGAGTGGTTCCAGACTTTTAAAATCTAAATGCAGTAGTTATTGAATGTTCCATTTTGCTGATTACATTTTGTGTAATTCGCCTTGAGTTGCTGCGAGAAAGCTGGACTATAAATAATGTAAAGAAATAATAAAATAGATTTAAATGTAAATGTAACAGTTATTGATTGTATTGAATCAAACTGAAGACTACACTAATCATCAGCATTGGTTTTTGTTTTCCAGAATGGAGTTTCAAAGACCTGGGACTTCATGAGGACGCATGACAGGTAAGCTTTTCAGAACAACTTTGGTATCAACTATTATTTTGCTTTTATTTTTTTCTAGTAATCTCATCTCTCTCTTACAATATTTAGCACTTGAGATACTTAAAGTGCTTAGAATCGTAGAGTTGGAAGAGACTGCAAGAGCCATCCAATTCAACCCCCTACCATGCAGGAATACACAATCAAAGCACTCCCAGCAGATGGCCATCCATTAAAAAACCTCCAAAGAAAGAGGCGGTTTCTGCATGGGCCCGGCAGCAGCAGCAAACTGGCGATTATGAAGCCTCAGGAGCGTCAGCCACTTGCGGGGCCACCTTCGCACGGGGCCCACCACTGTAGGTCCCCTCTTACCTGCTTTCGGCTGCCGTCACATTGCAGAGCCACGGGGGAAACACACACACACACACCTGTGGCCATGGTGATGCCTCCAGGGTTGGATGCCAGGAGGCGTGTTCCCTGGGCTTTGCAGAGCGCCGGCAGCTGAGAGGAGGTAAGAGGGAGCCTACAGCAGTGCAGGGAAAACACCGGCGTCCACCAAGTGCCATTCTCTCGGCAGCGGGTGGATGCCGCCGTTTTTCAAATGACTCGCTAAACTAGCAAGTCAGAAAAACGCCATTGTGTGGGGAATACGCCGCTGCAGCTGTGCTCCAGCAGTGGTGTGAAGTCCTCCCCCACAATGGCGTTTTTACTGGGGCCCCCGCCGCTGTATACGGCCAGAGATTCCACCACCCTCTGAGACAGCATATTCCTCTGACATGACATTGCAAGATAGGATAGGGCGGGGATAGGGCAGGACATAAATCCAATAAAATAAATAAATAACTTCTGGGACATCAGAAGCAAATTAAAAGTCAGAAGCACTTGCCGCAGAGAGAATGGAACGTGAAAGCGGAGCTTGAGGAAACAGGTCCATATAAGAAATCTTGCTGCGAAGGACATTCACCCTCTTCACGCAGCAAGCACATTGTGTTGTCGGCCAGTGTGTTCTTTCTTACACTGAAGGTAATCCAGTGTGGATTTGGGTTTGTGTTGGAAAGTGGGTCCTGTTCACACTGGTTTGTATCTAGAGCACGTGTGTTCTAACCACAAATAGTAACAGCCACTGCTGTATTTTTCTGTCGCTAATTTGCTGTTTTTTAATGGATTTGTTGAGCTTTCTTGATGGTGGGAAGGGAGGGGATGGTGGGATGGTGAGAAGGGAGGGGGACACACCTTTTGAATAAATAAATGCCACGGAGGAGCCTTCAGCTAATCAAAGTATGTTTTCTCCGAGTGCTAGTCTTCCCTCCACAGCGTGTGCATTTCAGCATGAACTTTCTCCAAATAGGTTGCTTCTGGTGGATTAGAGAGATCAGAGGGAATGGCTGGAACTGTAGTGTTTATAACACCTTGCTATGCTTTGCAGTTTTGCATGTAATTTCTTTAATTGTCCCCGAATTAACGCTTCATAAATATTGCTACCGACTTAAACCGAAGCACTTTATGGGTTGCGTGAAAATGGTTGCAGAGAAGTGCTTGTGAGAGATCTGTTTCCCAGAAGGTTTCTGACAATTATAATTTTATAGGAGCTTTTTTTTTTCACAGGACATTTTTAAAATAGCTAGGAACATGATTGCATAAGGTGCACATGTCATGCCAGTCATCTTTGGTCACATAACATTTGTTGCCTTTACATGTTCAGCAGCTGTCATCTGTAACTTTTTTAGTGACAGCGTTGAACCGGAGAGAGAGAATGAGAACCAAGCCAACTTGCTCCACAATGCACATTTTCTGCTTCTTTGCAGGAATAAAAACGGCTTGCGTCCCCACACCCTGAATCTGTTGAATTGTACTACTCCAGACTATCTTCCTCAAGTAATTTATTCCTGTGTAGACCCACAGAACATTTCCTGTTCACGAAACTCCTTTCAAATTGTGGCGGAACAGATCTGGTTTGTTTGTTTGATTGATTATTAAATTTATATACCACCCCTCCCCCGAAGGGCTCTATTCTACCCAGAGGCGTAACTAGGCCAAACTGCGCCCGGTGTGCATTCCACATTTTTCTGGGGGGCCCCGGCGGCGCCCCCCCATTCCCCTTCCCCCTTTTAGTTCCTTTTTCAGAACTTTTTCAGGCTTCAAAAGGCCTTGTTCTCAGTAAAAAAAAGGCCTGATGGGAACTATACTTCCCAGGAGACCTTGTGAGCCCCAAGGTCTCCTGGGAACTGTAGTTCCTCCGCCCCCCCAACCATAAAATTATTTTCGTTGCTACTTCATAACTGTAATTTTCCGATGGTCCTAGGTGACCCTGTGAAAGGGTCGTTCGACCTCCAAAAGGGTCGCAACCCACAGGTTGAGAACCGCTGGTGTAAGGTAAATGACCTCAGCTGGCTTGTGCCATAGTCGCTGAATCCCAATTTTCAAATTGTGGTATTTAGTTATCTTCTCATGTTCTTTTTCATCGACTCTGCTGTCACCAGGTATTGCTGTGTTGATGATGTTCACTTTCTGTTGGGATTTGCAAGTGTCTGTCACAATTCAGACATGAAGGGGTTAACTATGTGCATGCTAATTAGTTACTGAGGTCAGAGTTATATGACCAGTTCATTGATTAAGCTATACGGTCAGCTATCCCTCTCTCTCACACACACAATGTTGAGATTCATGAGAGGTGAATCTCTGCCTTGCTAGATAGGTACCATGTGGGCTCACATGGTTCTAAGCAATGTAACCAAGTTAGTGCTAGAATAGAAAGGTGTTCTTTATTTTCCTCCATGTAAACCCTTCCCTTATTAGCAAGTAAACTTTTTAATATAAAAACAGCAACTGTCTCATGGTCTCTTATTCCACACTCTGCTAAATATCAAGTTTAATAATCCAACACTTTCTCATCCTCGATCACTGTGTTGTCCGGTGTATTATATGCCAACCCTTTGTTTGTTTGGATTCAAAAGTCATAAAAGATCTTGCACTTTTCATTTTCTGTGATTTTCTCTGGATAATTCCTTCCTTCCTTCCTTCCTTCCTTCCTTCCTTCCTTCCTTCCTTCCTTCCTTCCTTCCTTCCTTCCTTCCTTCCTTCCTTCCTTCCTTCCTTCCTTCCTTCCTTCCTTGCTTCCTTGCTTGCTTCCTTCCTTCCTTCCTTGCTTCCTTGCTTCCTTGCTTCCTTCCTTCCTTCCTTGCTTACTTGCTTGCTTGCTTACTTACTTACTTACTTACTTACTTCTGCTGCTGCTACTATTACTACTACTACTGATTAATTAATGAGTTTTTTTCACATTATTCATACCCAAACCCAATGATTGGAGATCTATTGTCAGGGAATTATTTAATGTCTTTCCTTGCAACCCGCTTTGTTATGCGATGTGCACTAACCTATGAGTGCATGCTAAAAGAAAGTTGCCTCTTCTAGTAAAGATACACCCAGATTGTCAAAAGACGTGCCCATAAAGTTCTAAATTTGATCAACCACAATGATAACAACACTGCAAAAGTATTTAGCCGGAAACCCCTCCCACATTTACACAGATTGGGCCAGCGACTAAGAACATTTGCTGAAAGAAAATGTGAATGAAATCAGCCGGCACGGACATATCCTAAATAAACAAATTCGTCCAAGAGATACAAAGAGCCTGGATTCCGTCACAACTTCTGTTTTTTTTTCCTGTCCTGTGATGCAGGTGTGAATTTATGGCTTTGATGTTATGAGTTTAATCCTGCATCGCCCAGGTGCAAAGATCATGGATTTTCTCTACCTTCCCATCCCCCTTTCTGACCCTGGAAAAGTTTATTACTTGGATTGAAGTACTTATGTGCAAGGGGCTGCAAAGCCAAGGGGCTGCAATGAGGAGGACGAAAACCTATACCAGTGATGGCGAACCTTTTTGAGACCGAGTGCCCAAATTGCAACCCAAAACCCACTTATTTATTGCAGAGTGCCAACAGGGCAATTTAACCTGAATACTGAGGTTTTAGTTTAGAAAAAATGGTTGGCTCTGAGGCACGCATTGCTCGGGAGTAAGCTTAGTGAAGCAACCGTGCAATGCTTCAAATGGGTGAATCACCATCCTAGGAGAGTTTACTCAGAAGAAAGCCCCATTGCCAGCAACTGAGCTTACTCCCAGGTAAAGGATCATGCCCAGTGTAGTAATGCACCGCTGACCCAGCAGCACCGTGGTCGAGCGCTGGAACACCTACGCTCCTACGGCCTTCTGGTCGCACCGCACACCCACTCCTCATCCCCCTATGAGTCACGGGTCATGAACTGTCTGGCTCAGTCACCGGGCGCAGGGACAATGGTCTTGCCCCCAGGTGAGGATTAGGCTCAGACTCTTACGCTCCTCTCCGCACGTAGCCAGGTGAGATCATGCATCACATGATGATCTCCCGACCTCCCGCTCTCCCGGAACTCCCTCCGTTCCTCCCTTCTACACGCCCCCGATAGAATCACAATAAAAGGTGCCAGGAACCAGCACGCGGGAGACTCGCTAGGAACACGGACCTCCGCGCTCCCGCTGCTGGCGATCTCCACCAGATGTTATCTCCGCATCTCGTCTCGTTCTTGCGCTGACCACGTGGGTCGACTTCAAGCTGGTGCCGAAACCCGGGAATCCTCGAACCTCCACCCTGCTCACCGTCGGCTGGGAAAGGGCCGCGGTACCGAAGTCCGCTGGATCGGCGCATCCAGGGACCACCGTTTTGGTATCGCCCGTCCGCTGGATCGGCGCATCCAGGGACTCGAGTCCTAGGACACTCTCTCGTCCGACGGAACACCGGTGAGTATGGGAGCTTGCAAAAGCAGGGCTTATGACAAGCACGTTAACGAACTGAAAGCGTTAGCGAAATGCGGCAGGGTTTCCGTAAAGAGAGGGGAGCTGCGCAAATTGGTTGAGGAGATTGAAGCTCAATGTCCATGGTACCCAGAAGGGGGGACATTGAATCTTAAGGACTGGGAAAACATCGGGCGCACTCTTCGCACAGAGCCTCGCGCGCCGATGTCACTGCTACTGACGTGGAGACAATGTTATGTCGCCATCAGCCTGCAGACCTATGGCTCCCTTGCTGTAGGCCGCCCTCCTTTCGATCTTTCACCTTCAATTTCAACCCCGGAATTTTCTATATCCGCTAAATTGGACGCCTGTCCTCCTTCTGCCCCCCTTGCTCCTCCGCCCATTTCAAATTCTCCTGCGGCTCAGCCGCCCCCTCCCCTTGCTCCGCCTTCATTTTCCGAAGCCACCGCACCTCCGTCAGCGCCACGTAATGGCGCGGGTTTCAAAACTCTCGCAGAGCGTATTAGCCACGATCTGAAAAAGAAAGAAACCCTGACGGAAGACGATGCCGATATTCTCGCATTGTGCCCCGTCCATTTCACAGATACCGAGGGGGAGGATGGCATTGTTCGGCGGGTTGTCGAGTACCGCCCCTTAAGCTATAACATCCTCACTGAGCTCCGCAAAGCGATGCGGGACGTAGGAATCACTAGCCCCTACGTGAGAGGCATGCTAGAGGCAATCGCGAGGAATCACTTAATGGTTCCGGACGACTGGAAGACCACCTTCCGCATGCTCCTGAGCCCTGCACAATTTGTGATCTGGGAGAGCGAGTTCCGCCAGCAATGCTTTAGCAGGGCAGCCGCCTCCGGCGGCGCCTACACCGCCGCACAGCTTTACGGCTTCGATGCCTTCAGTAACCCCAACAATCAGATTGTCCTGCCTGAGGCCACCCTTACGGTCGCCTCTGAGTGCGCTTACAAGGCGTTTGTCAAGGTCCCCAATTCTGGCCAGCCCACACAGAGCTTCTCCGCCATACGGCAAAAGCCCCAAGAGCCCTATGCCGAGTTTGTGAACAGGCTCCAGGAAGCGCTCAAGAGGCAGGTAGATAGCGAAGAGGCCCAAAACGAGCTCCTCATGCGCCTCGCTAAGGAGAACGCCTCCACGGAGTGCCGCAGAGCAATCACGGGCCTGGGCAAAGACCCTGAACTGGCCGACATGCTTAAGGCTTGCCAGGACATCGGATCTTCCGCCCACCAAGCTAGCCTCCTCGCCGCAGCACTCTCCACCGCCAGGGGACAGCCTCAGGATGATTGCTTTAACTGCGGCAGACCCGGACACTTCCGAAGGGAATGTAGGCAGCCCGGTGGGGGGGCCTATAACCCCGATGGAGGAGGGTCCTCCCCCAAGAGGAGAAGGCCGCCCAAGACCCGGTGCCCACGATGCCAGAGAGGCTTCCATTGGAGAAGCGACTGCCCGTCGGGAAACTCGCGCCCGGGCGTCTCCCCAGCCCAGGACCAAGGAGGAGAATATTAGAGCAGACCCAGACACCAAGGCCCACGCCCAAACCGCCCCCCACTCGTGGCATCTCGCTCACGTGCACCCAGCCCATCTCCTTCATGTTCCCCCACGAGGTCCTTGTCGCCCCAACCCAGTATGGCGACCCCATCCCTACCGGGACTATTGGGCTGGTGCTGCCTAAGGCCTCCGCCGCTGAGCAGGGAGTGTTCATCATTCCCGGAGTAATCGACTCCACGCACCAGGGACCCATCCATCTCCAGATCTGGACGAACATCCCGCAGGAGTTGCCCACCGGAACCAGCTGCGCACAGCTGATCCTCCTGCCCCATGCGCTGCCCGCTGCCGACCCAATAAAGGCGACAAGCCCCGGCAGCCAACATGGCGCAGCCAGCACCACCATCGCGGCGGTGGAAACACCCATCGGAAGCTCCCGCCCGTACCTGGAGCTCGCTATAGAGGGATGCATGTTTAAGGGCCTGGTAGACACCGGCGCTGATGTGACTGTCATCAGGACAGCCGAGTGGCCTGACCAGTGGCCGACCGAGGCTTGCCCGCACATCTGGGGGGTGGGGGGGAAACAAACCGCGAGACGGAGCATCCGCCCGCTCACGGTCCACAGCCCAGGACTGGAGCGACAGCTCACGGTACGCCCCATCGTCTTGGACATCCATGTTAATCTCTGGGGAAGAGACCTCATGAGCCAGGTCAAAACGACCTTAGTCTGGGATGGATAAATCCATCACGCAGATCACTAATCCTGATTGTACCTCCGAATTGCCTTCAAACCTCCGCAAGGAAGCCGTACCCCCCTCCCGTTCCTCTCCCTTCCATTCTTCAACCAAAAGGGCAGGAGGGCCAATTGGCTGACTGGCCCTCCCTGGATTAAAATCTGGGCCCATCCTGGTACCGCAGCACTGCCAGGATAGGCCCCAGGTTAAAAGGAGGCTGCCGCACCAAATTCACTCACAAACCAGTTGGGGCGCCTCCAGTGGTCATGGTATTATAGCACCATCATCACTTCTAAGACGCTTGGCCGAAACCGCCCCTTAAGGAGTGGTTTCAGCGGGCGGCATTTCCCCAAGATAATTCGATTACAAAATTTTAGCACCATCCAGCCCCCCTGCGTTGGCCACCAAGGTCACGGTAAGTACATTTCCCTTACAAGGAAAACCCCCCCTCTGCATGTGGAGTCCTCTGCCTTCAACCGCCTGAATGCCTTGTTCCCCTGACGCGCCCATCCCCCCAAAAGAGCTCCAAAAGCCCCTTTCGTACTACTGATTAAGCATGCATACCCACAATTCCCCCAGGGTCCGCCCACCCCCTGCCCTCCCTGTCAAATAATTTTAAGAAAGAGGGATAGGCGGCCCCCAGCAGAATTGCATTAAAAGCAACCCTCAACTACACGCAGTCTGCAAAATAGCCTCACACATTAAACTCTAACTCAAATAAAAAACTCGATCTTGATCTCCCGCCACCCGCTCTAGAACCGAGCCTGGCGGGACCCGGCCCCCTCCCATAACCTGGGGAAGGGGGTGTGTTTCAGTCCTTATTCCTACAGGCTCCTGTGGATTCCGACTCGCCATGACGGGCCAGCCCATGGAATGGCGCCAGGAGGAAACCAACCCCATCCCAGAGATGGAACACATCTCTCTGAAGGATCCCGCCCAGCGGCCTCAACGGGAACGCCGACGCCGACGCCCAGACGGTCCAAAGACCCGGATGACCTGGGGAAACGTCAAAGCAACCGCCAGCCAAGCTCAAGAGCTGCTGCGCCAGCAAGGCCACCCCGAGACACCCGAGAACCTCTGTGCCGCTCTCTTTGCAATCATCACCGCCAACTCGGCGGCCACCATCCTTTGCCTGCTCTGCTGCCTCCTGCCGATGGCAATCGGCCACCCCCTGACGAGCTTTCACCAGACCAACATCTGGGAGCAGTTTGCTGCCGCTGCCAACGTCTCATCTTTCTGCCTGGGCCAGTACCTAGGAGTCGGGAGTTTGCTAAGCTCCTGCCTGCTCCCCGTTTGCAAAGCCCCTGGAGACTTCCTTACGGAGTCTGGTTTAAGTCCCTTCATGAATGCCTCATCCATCAGGTATTCCATGAGCGCTGACTGGGGACCCGTCGTCCAATCCCTCCCGGCCGGCGCTCTCTCCCTTATCACCAAGACTGTCGCTAATCGCGAGTCCAACACCTGCGCTCGCATCGTCGGCGTGGCCAACCAAGGAGCCGACCCAGGCCCATTCATCGGCTCGGCCAACTGGAACTGTACGCACATGGAGGACATTCCCCCCGTACTTGGGAACATCCTGCTCCCTAAGGGCTGGTTCTGGACCTGCGGGGAAAGAACTTTCAACTACATCCCCGCCCGGCTCTCTACCGGGACCCTCTGCTGCCTCAGCCGCCTCACCATTGTTCTACCTCAGGCTCCGCCCCAGGAGCCCGGGCACCGCCGCCGCCGCCGCTCCGCTCTGCCTTTCGATCCCTCCTGCCGGAGCGACGCGGTTGCCCTCTCCACAGCCGAAATCGCCTCCCTCGCGGTTTCCCTAGTGGGAGTCCCTGGACTCGCCTCTTACAATGCTAAGACTATTGGCCGGCTGGCCTGTGCCCTTGCGAAGTCCATCAATTCTACCTCCACCGCTCTGGATGCCCTAGCCTCCGAGCAACAGGAACTTCGTCAAGCGACCCTAGATAATCGTGCCGCTATTGATTACTTGTTGTTATTACATCACCAAGGTTGTGAGAATGTACATAATATGTGTTGTTTTAATCTCTCTGATAACTCCCAATTGATTCATATGAAAGTGCGTGAATTGCAAAAAGTTGTATCCAGTCTAAAGTATGATGTATTGCCCCATTGGTGGTCAGCCCTCTGGAGCTGGCTGCCGGGAGGATGGTTGAGTGCTATCGTACAGCTCTGCATTGGTTTGATTGTATGCCTCATCGTCGGGTCTTGTTTCGTTCAATGTGTATCTAATATTGCCTGTAACGTGTGTAAGAAGCCCCTCGACTTTCCCCTGCCCCGCAACCAAGTTCTAATGTTGCACAAGCAGCTCGGTCAACTCGACCAAACAGCGGAGGGGACAAGCGTCCCCCTAAATCGCCCCTCAGCATTTCGGCCTCCCTTCTAAAATGTAAAAAAGGAGGAGATGTAGTAATGCACCGCTGACCCAGCAGCACCGTGGTCGAGCGCTGGAACACCTACGCTCCTACGGCCTTCTGGTCGCACCGCACCCCCACTCCTCATCCCCCTATGAGTCACGGGTCATGAACTGTCTGGCTCAGTCACCGGGCGCAGGGACAATGGTCTTGCCCCCAGGTGAGGATTAGGCTCAGACGCTTACGCTCCTCTCCGCACGTAGCCAGGTGAGATCATGCATCACATGATGATCTCCC
>NW_025951216.1:0-11760 GCF_021028975.2 Sphaerodactylus townsendi
CATCATCCCCTGCCAGCATCATGCTGGCAGGGGATGATGGGAGCTGTAGTCCATAACATCTGGAGGGCCGCGAGTTTGACACCTGTGATCTATGGCATTATACCCACCTGAGGCCTCTCCCCTGGCCAAACTCCATCTTCATCAGTCTTCGCTAGGCTGACCAGATGTCCCGCTTTTGGCGGGACTGTCCCGCCTTTAAACAATTTGTCCCACGGGTTCTTCACATTGTCCCGATTTTGGGGAGGCTGCCACACTGCCTTCTGGGGCGCAAGGCAGTACGGCAGCTTCCCGCGCGCCCGGCCGCAGGAGCACACGGCCTTCTGGGGCTTGCCGTTTGCCACTCTGTGACAGGGCGGCAAACGGCAAGCCCCAGAAGGCCGTGCCGGCAGCTGCACACCCGCGGCCGCCTCCCCCGTCCCGGATCACAAAGGTGACCATCTGGTCACCTTAGTCTTCACTCTACACATTTCCAGGAATTTTTCAACCTGGAGTTGGCAACCTTATCACCACTGCAGATAGCTGTTGTCTTCCTAAGGCTTCTCCCTCTGCCGAGTTCAGGCAGCGGAGGGGCTGTGGGAAAGAAACGGGGGCCTTCGGTCCCCCAGAAACATGGTTCAGCGAATAGTATGTCTGCGCAGGCCCGTTGGGAGCTCTGCGAGCATTTCCAACACTGCAACCTTTGTTGGGCACGCCCTTTCTTCTCCAGCATCCCACGCCCTGCAACTGAATGTCAAATATTCCAGGGTAAATGTGCAAAGCAAGCAGGGAACCCCCTTCGCGTCCCTTCCCCTACAGAAAACATCTCTGTCCAATGGGGGAGAAAAGCATTTAAAAATTGTTTACATTGCTTTATTTATTGTTGTCCTTCCTCTTGGAATTTGGATCAGTTTGTAAAGTTCCTTCCCGTGCCCCAATCACCTCCCCTTGCACATTTACATTGAAAACAAAGTCCCAGCAACTACGTCCACCCGTCCACCCAATAATGCACTTATAAGCAGAACCTAAACAAGAATGTAGCGAAGAGACAAGAACTTTAGAGAACAGGAGCAGACCGGCAATAAATACGTGGAGGAGAAGGGTGCAGTTTGGCCCAGCAGCAAACACAAAATGCGGAGGAACAAAACTGTCTTAATTCAAAATAAACAAGCCATTTTCATTCTAACATTCCTTAAGTATTTTCATGTATGTCAGCTGAGATTTCTTACAATTGGCAAGCTCAAAACAGTCCTTTTACTTTTTTAATTTTTCTAGCCCATGCTCTACACTTGCGTTTCCTGCGCAAAAAGAGGTCCATAACTTGCCGAGAGTGGAAAGTCGTCTCATATCGCAATTAACTTATATTGTCGAAGGCTTTCACGGCCGGAATCACTGGGGTGCTGTGCTGTGCTGTTTCCGGGCTGTATGGCCGTGTTCTAGCAGCATTCTCTCCTGACGTTTCGCCTGCATCTGTGGCTGGCATCTTCAGAGGATCTGATTGCTTTCCATTCCTACGCAGTGGCTGAGGGAGGCAGCAGGAGCTCAGAGTATATCTAATCTTGAGGAACTGGCTTTGACTCCTGTGCCTCTGCTGCTCTGAGCTAGTGGAGGCTGAACTGGTGGAAACTCAGATCAACAGTACACTCTCAATTAATCAGCCCAGCTGGGCGGGACCTTGGGCCAGGTTCTCTAAGTGAGGTTCTCGGAGTTCTTTGAACCCCACCTCCCACACCTCCACAGGGTGTTTGTTTGTGAGGGGGGCATGGCAAGGAGATTGTAAGCCCCTCGGAGTCTCCTATATAGAGAAAGGGGGGATTATAAATCCCAAACTCCTCCTCCTCCCCTCCCTCCTCTTCTTCTTCTCCTTCCTTCCTCCTCTTCCTTCCTCTCTCCCTCCTCCTCCCTCCTCCTCTTCTTCCTCTTCCTCTTCCTCCTCCTCCTCCTCCTCCTCCTCCACCTCCTCCTCCACCTCATCCTCCTCCACCTCCTCCTCCTCCTATCAGATCCTTCCCAAGATGCTGTACTACAGATGGCATGAAACGTCAGTGAGAGAGTGCTGCTAGGACATGATGCTTTACATGGTGCCCGAAAACCACATTACAGCACCCCTAAAATCAGTCTCATGCTGACTCCTCTATGGTTTTCAATGCAAAAGGCTACAAATGGGAGTGGCCTCATCATCCCGCCCTAGGGCAGCAAAGCCCGGAGACGTCCATGGTGGACTCCTGATTCAGAACATTTGGACATGGGCATTAACCCAACTTAATTTCCGAGAGCAGATGAGATCAGTCTAGCCTGGGGTCAGGGCATCAGTAAGCTCACTTAGAGGAAAACAGCAGGGGAGGCCCTCTGTCCGTAGGGACAAGTTGAGCACTTTCCGTTCCCCACCTGCTTGGCTGCAAACTCTCCCTTCCTGGAGAGGCAGGGTTGCCAATCTCCAAGTGAGGCCCGGAACTCTCCCAGAGTTACAACAACCGATCTGCAGACTGCAGAGATCACTGCAAAAAACGGCAGCTGCAGAAGTCGGACTCCGTGACCTACATTCCCACTGATGGGCTCCGTCCCCCAGTCCCCAGGAATTTCCCAACGCATAGTTGGCAACGCTATATCCAGCACATTTTATCCTACCCTTCCTCCAATGAACTCAGGATAACGTATAAGGCCCTGCCTTCTCATTTCATTCTTACAGTATTCCTGCTAAGTAGCCTAGGCGGAAAGAGAGTATCTGGCTGGTCCAGTGGCTGTCTCTTATGTTTTGAAGTAGGGATATCCAAACCTCTCTCAATACTGGGGCTCCATGCTTATCAACAGGCGAGAGGATCCAGTTGTTCTCACCAGGTTCCCTGAGAGTAGGTTGGCCAATCTATTTGTGTGTGCCGGCGAGGTTGGCTTAGGCTGGGTGATTTTTACGTGACGCCCAGTCACTCTCCTCCTCTCTCAGCAGTAGCGCTGGAACCAGCCAGCCCAGCGAGAGCAGCACTGGCGAAGTGGCAGCTCTCCTGCACCTGCATGCATTCAAAGCCTCCCACCCAAGGACCATCGCAGCGGCTGTGTCCTTGCCACAGCCCCGCCCAGGAATGCCCTGCCCCCGGCTATGCTCCAGCCACGCAGCCTTCTAGCCTCTGGCCATGCTACTGTTGGCGCTACGGCACAGTCCCCACCACCCATGGGGAACCCTGTTATTTGGGTAATTCTTAGTGATCCTACCACTGTTTCAAGTGTCATTCTTGCAGAGTTCTTGTTTGCAGTAGCTGAGACGGAAAGAGAGTATCTGGCCCAAGGCTTCATGCTGAAGTAGGGATATCCGAACCTCTCGAATATCAGCCTATGCCATCAACCCTCGGCCACCCTCCCCTATCATACGATGACAATAACACTGACTGTTATAGGGTTGTTGTAAAGATAAGTGTATTTATGTAGGCAACACATTGAGAACACACATCATTTTGTGAGCCTTGATGTTTCCACTGCCCCCTCCGGGGCGGGGGGGGGGGGAGTACTGCTCACTTTTGGAATCCCTAGTTTAATTCGACAGTTAAATCAGTCACAAGTAAAATAAATCAGTCATAAACACTGATTTTAAAGCAAATATCTGAGTAGAAGAAGAGGAGGAGGAGGAGGAGGGGGAGGAGGAGGAGGAGGAGGAGGAGTTTGGATTTATATCCCCCTTTCTCTCCTGCGCAGCAGAGTCTCTGCTGGCTTTCGGGACACCTCTTTTGCCCTTCCCTCCCTCACAACAAAAAACACCCCAGAGGTAGGTAGGCTGGGGCTGAGAGAGCTCCGAGAAGCTGTGACTAGCCCAAGGTCACCCAGCTGGCGTGTGTGGGAGTGTACAGGCTGATCTGAATTCCCCAGAGAAGCCTCCACAGCTCAGGCGGCAGAGCTGGGAATCAAACCCGGTTCCTCCAGATTAGATACACGAGCTCTTAACCTCCTACGCCACTGCTGCTATTTAATGTCCAAGTAGCGACATTAATGGTGGCCATCCTTGCACATGTGCAGTCGGGGCAAAACCTGACGCAAACCTATCAGGCAGGCATTTGGGGCAGAATGAAGAAGCCCTAGTGCTCAACTTCCATCAGATAGGGGTTTTTTGGGGGGGCGGGTTGCTGTCAAGTCAGAGCTGACTTGTGGGGTCCCCTGGTGCGGGCTTCAAAGCAAGAGATGCTCAGAAGTGGTTGGCCATTGCCTGTCTATGCATAGAGCCTGGATTTTCTCGGTGGTCTCCCATCCAAGTACTAGCCAAGGCCAACTCTACTTAGCTTCTGATATCCAGTCAAATCAGGGTAGCTTGAGCTGAGATCTGGACTCCCAAATATTAGTTAGTTAAAGAGATACCCCCTTTACCATGCTATGAAGCCAAGGTGACCAGACGTCCCGCTTTTGGCGGGACAGTCCCGCCTCAAACCTCAATTCTGTCCCAGCCAGCTTAACTGTCCCGATTTTTGGAAGGACAAGACGCACTGCCTTCTGGGCCAAAGCCCCCTCTTTTTCCCCGCTTAGGGAGCGCTCTCTAGAAGGTAGTGCAGCAGCCTCTCGCTCATATGATTTCATGGAAGCGCACTGCCAGAGAGCTCCCAAGTTTCCCGCCTCTGTCATGCATGGGAAACCGAGTCTCAAAGCCAGGTAGTGTGCTTCTGCGGCCGCCAAGACTATACCTGAGTCCCGGTTTTAAAAGGTGAAAATCTGGCCCACCACATGTTACAGCCGCTTTTCTCCACGATTCACGTATGTATATCATATCTAATTGTTGTTTCACCATTTGTTGTTATTGCCACAGCGCTTTAACGGCTCGTTTTTTCTGTGAAGATTTTGGGATAAAGCCCCAAATCTTCTGAAGCTATCCCGTGTAGGCTTGTATTGCTCATTGTCATTTGTAGCAGTTGTAGGATGCAGCAAATTGCTATCTATTCATGTAGAACAGGGCTGCCATCTTACAACCTTGATGCTGGACATGGGGTCTTTGGATCTCCAGCCACTGTAGGAAAGACATGTAGGAAAGACACACTGTAGGAAAGACACACATCTGACTCTTCCCCACAGCTTCCCTGGGCTTTTCATGATGAGAAAAGCCAGGAAATCCCTTTGTCTCTGACTTATTTATTTATTGTTTGGATTTGTAGACCGCCCCATCCCCAAGGGGCTCTGGGGTCCAGATCTCAGCTCAAGCTACCCTGATTTGACTGGATATCAGAAGCTAAGACCACCAAGACTTGTCATTGTGGGCTGGTTCTTAAGTACCAGCCAGATCACCAATGGTGGGGTCTTCCATGAGAACGTAAGTGGAGCCACGATGGATGAGACCAAAAGCCCATCCAGTTCCCATTCTATTTGTACAATGGATGACCAGCTGCCTTTAGGAAGCCCACAAACGAGATGATTATGATGGCATTCTGCTGACGGTGCTTCCCAGGAATGGACACTGCCCCTTGTACTGGAGGAAGTAGACATCCATCAGGACTCGACACTATTGACAGCTCCATCCTCCATGAAGGCCTCCACTCCCCTCTTAAAGTATTCCAAGTTGGTGTAACCCCCATGCTCAGAATGGGTTGACCCAGAAGCAGCGTATAGACCCAAAGCTATGGGGAGAAGGCTGTTTAATGTAGCCAGGATGAATAAAATGCCACCATCTCGTGACCCGGTCGTAGCAGTTCTCCTTAACAGACCTTGTTAAGGTAACTGCGATATTGTTGGGAACTACTGGGAAGGAAGTTGTTTATTTTTGCTATGTTGTAAATGTTGGAGTTTATTGTTTCAGGGTGTGTTTTTTATGTTTTGGTGATGGGCGAGAAAGTCCTCCTGGAAACCTTCACTAATGCTCGGTAACTTGTTCACCAAGCCCTTCGATGCTTTTCAGGAGCCAACCTGCCCTTGCAGGCAGCCACCGACTCAGGAACAGCAGCCATCGCGGCAATTATAAGGACTTGAAAATGCAAACCTGAATATGACCTTGAAGCAAAATGATGTTAAATGTTTTGATGGTTGGATGTTATAGCGCAATAAAGCAAAACCACATTGCTCGCTTAAACCGTTGCAAACTCATTCCAAATTCTGCCCCACAGAACCCACAAGCTGAGGTTACATTGGCACCCATCACCACATCCTGCAGAAGCATTGTTCTGCAAAACGAACTGCGCACTGCATTACAATGCCCTGCAGTCTCTCCAGCACCCTCCCAAATCTCTCGCTCCAGTGCGACGACCCTCGGTTTCAGTCATTATGCGGAAAGAGAAGGAAAGTTCTCTCTGGGGCTTTTCCAGACTACAGAAGGGAGCTAAGGTCGACTCGCTGTTCCTTCCAGTGGAAAGGGCACCTTAAAATATGTCCGCACAGCAACCACTTGGCTCCCTGGAACCGGAAATTTGGCGGGCGTGGATCATCTCGGAAAGTTTGTCTTTGCTTCTCGATCCTGGGATTTGGGAGCTTAGTTACCATGGGAAACGTAGAGCGCCTTTTGCTTCATAGTTTACAGTTACATACCCGCTTATGTGACTTCCTCCTTGCTTCTGGCGCATGCCACAAAAGTTGTGCCTGATTAGGTTGAACGGATGAGGTGTCATTTCGATACGCTCGAATTGTAGTTGCGGTATCATTCCTGTTCCAGCAGAAAGGTACAGTTCATCACTGCGATATGGGATGTTTAGTTCTGAGGGGGGGGAGGAGGAACTGGAGACAAAACAACGTTTGAGCTTCAGTTGCAGTGCGGATACATTCGAGGCGGAACTTAGATAGAAACCAGGCATAACTCTCAAAGTCAAAGTGAGGTAAGTTTCCCCGTGTCATACTCTCTCCATAACTACTCTCCAGCCCTGGAGAGAAAAGATCCCGACCGTCGAATCCCATTGCCACGATCCCGTGATAAATCCGCACCTCTACCTACCGTAGTCAACTTTATGGCATCTTTTTTTCTAGCAACAAACCAGTAATGAGTAAAAAACATACCATGTGTGGAACTGGTTTGAGAAGGCCTTTGTTGTCTGTCAAGTGTGCATTTCCCATAAAACTCCACTGGCAAACAGGCAAGGCCCTCTGTTTGTCATTTTTCAGATGTGGGACCTGTTATTTTGCTTTTGAGTAGGCTTTACAAGCTCGAGTTTACACATCTGGAGTGAAACCGGCCCCAAAGCTCGCCCCAAATAGTTGCTGCAAACCTTACCCCGTTCAGTCATTCGTTGGACTGCCTGTTGGCCGTGACACGGAGTTATCTGGATGCAAAACAGTTTCTTGGGGAGGAACTGTGAGGACAGCAGGAAATTCACTGAAGAGAACAATTTGCTACAGAGAGCAAAAGAAAAACGTAGGGATTAAATTAAGTTTTCTGCACTTCTCCTCATGGACTAGTTCTGACTTTTCTACCCGCTTCGTGAAAATGCCTTCCCTCTGTTCCCAGGAGAAAAAAACCCGCACAGCTCTCTTTCCAATCTCACAGTGCAAGGGGGGAGAAACTGCACAAATCTTTGTTGGAAGCAATTTTGTTGGAAGCAATTTTACAGTTTAAATTTTTCTTGACTGTGGATTGCCAGAGGTGTACCAGGGGTAAATGGCGCCCGGAGACAAATTGTCTCCAGGATACCCCCCAGGCTCTGCCCCGCCCCACACACTGCAGGCTCTTCCCCCTCACCCTGGCACCGCTCCCCACTGCCCTTGACCCCGCCCATGTCACCATGGACATGGGCAAGGTCTAGGGTGCCTACCTACCCCTCCAGACTCTCCCAGCCGGCAGGCCAGAAGAGACTGCAGTTCCGACCTCGGATACCTTCTTTTATAAGCACTGAGGCAGGGGAGTGGGGCTTGGGGAGCAGGAAGGGGTGGGACTGGTGAGGCCGGGGGTCAAGGCACGTGAAAACGACAAGACAGCAGGACTTCCTGGTCACATGGGAGGCCGATTTTGCACCCCCCACGTGACCAGAAGAGTGGCGCCCGGGGACAAGGGGTACCCCTTGTCCCTAGGCAGATACGCCACTGTGGATTGCCATTCCCCCTTCAAATCAGTCCTCAAAACCTCACCTTTTCCATAAAGGCTTTTCACCTTTCATCTCCAAGTAAAATAGATCACGTGGTGTGTTTTTCTTAGGTCACTCAATTAAGAGACATGTACACTGGTGATAATGTCAGCATCACCATCAAAACACCAGTAGACATCTAGTTCAGTGAGCAGCAGTGAGCAGCAGTGGCGTAGGAGGTTAAGAGCTCGTGTATCTAATCTGGAGGAACCGGGTTTGATTCCCAGCTCTGCTCAGCTCTGAGTTGCCAGGGAGGCGATCTGGGTGGGGAATTCCAGCGATTAGGCCGTGTGCACTCCCACCACATCAGCCAGCTGGGTGACCTTTGGGCTTCAGGCCCCACAGGCCTTCCGGAGCTCTCTCAGCCCCACCCACCTCACAGGGTATTTGTTGTGAGGGGGGAAGGGCAAGGAGATTGTCAGTCCCTTTGAGTCTCCTGCAGGAGAGAAAGGGGGGATATAAATCCAAACTACTACTATTACTACTACTACTACTACTACTACTACTACTACTACTACTACTACTACTACTACTACTACTACTATTCTTCTTCTTCTTCTTCTCCTTCTTCTCCTTCTCCTCCTCCTTCTTCTTCTCCTTCTCCTCCTCCTCCTTCTCCTCCTCAAAACCTCGCCTTTTCCGTAAAGGCTTTTCACCTTTCATCTCCAAGTAAAATAGATCATGTGGTGTGTTTTTCTTAGGTCACTCAATTAAGAGACATGTACATTGGTGATAATGTCAGCATCACCATCAAAACACCAGTAGACATCTAGTTCAGCGTCCTTTTTCACACAGTGGCCAACTAGTTGCTCACCAACAAAGTAATAACCTCACCTTCCTTTCTAACTCAGATATACTGCCTTTGGCTGTGGAGGTCATGGGTGATTAGAAGTCACTGATGTACCTCTGCTCCCCTTCAACGACATCTGTGCACATAGGAGCCACAACATCCAATACTAGTGAACACCACAGTTCAATTGCTTGTGGAGTAAAGTAGTATTTCCTTTGGTCAACCCTGCATCTATTGCCCAACTTTATAGGGGGCCCCTTAAGTTCTAATATTATGGGAGGGGGGGGGAAATTACTATTTATTTGTATAATAAATCATTGTATAAACTTCTATTTTACACACACACACACAAACACATATTCTTTTTGCTCACTTTACAAGCTCCAGACTCCAGCCTTTCCTCTTCCAAAAAGTACTCAAACTTCTTAATCGACCTGATTGTCCTCTTCTGCACCTTTTCCAGTTTTACACTATCTTGTATGGGGTACAGTGATAAGAACTGCACAAAGCCCCCCCCCCCCTCCCTGGCTGCCTTCTTCAGAACTGGAGACTTCCTAACTTCCTAGAGACTCAGGCTAGAGGAAGGCACGGCTCTCAGGGGACTTAAGATGTCCAGTGTATAGTTCCAGTGCTTCACAGTTTTTGGGGTCAACATCCTTTTACAGGAACTGCACAACTATGTAGAAAGTTCTCCAAAAACTTTAATTGTGAGCTGTAGCATTTGGATGGTTGTATTCCTTTGGGAGCAGAGACGAACATCTGCAGAACAACGAGCAAATTCTCCAGCTACCCCAAGACACAGAGCAGAAATAAGTTAACCTTTCCTTGTTGCTGAGCAGTCAGGAACATCTTACATTTATGCGGTACAGGGAACAGAGGCAGTGGTGGGATCCAAAAATTTTAGTAACAGGTTCCCATGGTGGTGGGATTCAAACAGTGGCGTAGCGCCAATGGAGCTGGGCGGGGCACGACGGGGGCGTGGGCGGGCATTTCAGGGGTGGGGCATTAATAATTTCTCTGTTACTGTAAAAAACTCTTGCTGTAAAAAAAAAAGTTCCTAATTTCCAGCTGGTATCTTTCTGTCCATAATTTAAACTCATTATAGCAAGTCCTACCGTCTGCTGCCAACAGAAACAACTACTTCTCCTCTAATTGACTGCCTGACAAATACTTAATACTTTCAAATACTTCATTTTGTTTCTAGAAATCAAAAGAAGGAGACTTTCCTTAAACAAGGAACTTGACCATATTTCTAAAACATGTTTTTTAAAACAGCCCAACAGGGAGAATTATCCCGTTTTCTACCTTCGCTAACCAACCACATAGGAAACAACAGGACTGTATGATTTTTGGACCTAATGGAATTTCTAACGGAAAAGCAGACCCAATTAGCAACCCCCTCTCGGCACACACAAATCATTAGTAACCCACTCTCGGGAACTGGTGAGAACCTGCTGGATCCTAGAGGCTGGATCCCAGAGGTTGAAGGGTTCCCCTGATGTTGCCCATGGGCTGTGCTATTTAGCGAATAGTGCTTCTGAACATGGAGGCTCTCTTTAGCCAGCCTGGTTAACGACCACTGATGGATCTGCCCTCCATGAATCTAATTTCCTTTCAAAGCTCTCTATGCCGTTACTGGCCATCACTGCATCCTCGGGCAGCAAATCCCACATTTGCATAGAGAAGTATTTCCTTTTGCCTGTCCGGAATCCACTGCCTCTCAGCTTCATTGGATTCTTTTGAGTTCTGATATGTTGGGAAGAGTAAAATAATCAGCTCCTTTTTCTGTATCGGAGCCCAAATGAACAGGGCAGGTTTTTGAGTCTGTAAGCCCTAGAAATGGCGTCCCCAACGCCTTCCCCAATCCTAAGAGAGAATAAATTGCTTTGAATTGGGTTTGTTGGACCCTTTCAAACATCCCTAAACAGCCGATGTTCGAGCCCTGAAGAGTTAGGAGTTTCAGCCAGTGATATTGGTACCACTCCTCAGCTGCCTTAACAGCAGACGATAGTCAAGATTCCCTGGTGGCATTGTTCTTGGCCCCTTCCGCACACGCAAAATAATGCGTTTTCAAACCACTTTCACAACTGTTTGCAAGTGGATTTTGCCATTCCGCACAGCTTCAAAGAGCACTGAAAGCAGTTTGAAAGTGCATTGTTCTGCATGTGCGGAATGAGCCCTTATCAGTTTCATTCATCAAGCCGCCTTGTGCTGAAGCCACTACAGATGCTGGCGCCTGGACCTTGGGATCTTCTGCATGTGAAACAGAAGTTCTGTCTCTGAGCTGCAGTCCCATCGCTGAAGTTAGACATTCCTGAACGATTTTACAATCGTAAGCCGGCGGATAAAGGTTTATCAAAAGCATGCCTTTTTCCACATGCAGAACGGCACAAGCTTAACAAAGCAAACCGTAAATCGATTATTTTGGCTCAGGCTACTGGGTGGAGCGAAGTTCCCAGGCCTTTGTTGAGTCAACCACTCCAAATCAACTCTGAGCATCTCTTGCCTTGAAAACCCCATGGGGATCACCCTCGGTGGCTGCAACCTGACGGCTCTTTCCTCCACCACCAAAGACTGAAAGGGGAGCAGCAGTGGCGTAGGAGGTTAAGAGCTCGTGTATCTAATCTGGAGGAACCGGGTTTGATTCCCAGCTCTGCCGCCTGAGCTGTGGAGGCTTATCTGGGGAATTCAGATTAGCCTGTGCATTCCCACACACGCCAGCTGGGTGACCTTGGGCTAGTCACAGCTTCTCGGAGCTCTCTCAGACCCACCTACCTCACAAGGTGTTTGTTGTGAGGGGGGAAGGGCAAGGAGATTGCAAGCCCCTTTGAGTTTCCTGCAGGAGAGAAAGGGGGGATATAAATATAAACTCTTCTTCTTCTTCTTCTTGTTAGATCACAGCTTTAAGGCTTCCAGAACAGTTTCCTTTGCCTCCAAATGCACATGTCAGTTACATATTTTTCACCCAGGGAAATGGGTCAGATGAAT
>NW_025951217.1:0-11759 GCF_021028975.2 Sphaerodactylus townsendi
TCTAACTTAAATACTGTGAGCCTAGAACATCTTTGACTGTCTAACTTGTTGCTGTCACCCAGCTTCCGTTGGCACCTAACTGCCAAAATCAGACGGGTTGCTGGGTAATAACTGCCGTGGAACACCAGCCCTAGGGCTTCTTAAAGGGACAGAACTCAATTAGGTTCCCTCCCATTGAATACTATACAAAACATAGCTAAACCCATACTAACTGTGGGAAAACTCAATAAGAACATAAGAACTAGCCTGCTGGATCAGACCAGAGTCCACAATCTTAAAGGGGAAATAAACAAAGGCTCTGTGGGGGCATGACAGACCCTACTTAAAGTTTCTGGTGTAGAAATATTAAGGTCCTTTATTAGAAAGTGGCAGATATGAGGTCTCGCAATAAGTTAAAAATATACACAGGAGCACTCTGTACAATTGTGGCGTGCTGGCACAGTATGTGCATAGTTTGCATTTTGATTACTAGCAGCTCTTCACCTCTATCATTTCTTTCTCTGTAAAGCTCCTCTTAAAATTCATTAGTGCCATGGAAATCTTTGTCAGTCATGTCCTTCATGTGCTAGTTATTCTAGCACCCCACATAACTATTTCAACATATCTTAAAGATCTGCCTTTCTTTTTTTGAAGAGCCATATTTGGTTCCAGACTGAGCCACATTTGGCTGTAGGGCAATAGGTAGCAGACCCCTGGGTTAACCAGAATTTTTCAAGGGTACGTAAAAGTGGATAGACAACCTTCCATGCTGTAGGTGCTACGAAACATTGAAGCAACAGTAGTTGATAGTTGAGGCACTGAAGCACCCCAAACAATTAGTGCCCATTAATCTAATGGCATATGCTCTTACCTCAGAAGGACACATAATGGATGCACATTTTTGTTTCCATGTTTACTGCACTGTAACAAAGCATCAACAGACCACAAATTTTTAAAGCTGTCATAAAGCATAATGATAAAATCCTATCTGAGGCTGATATCCTAATCAAAAACCTAATTAAAAATGTGAGCCAAAATGGAGTAGAATCTTAGTCGAGCCATTTACATAAGGCCTTGCTCTGTTTCTAAAAGGGTTGGAGGAAGAAGCTCCATCATTCTAAAGAAACCAGTAAGACAATCTCTCAGCCCTACACAACACACTAAAGAGATGCAAAAGAGGGTGGTTATGCACAGGCTATGTTTTTTACCTCAGGTTTCTTTTCTTTTCTTTTTTGTAAAATGGAAGCAATTTATAACAAAACACACGGCACCAAGACAGGAGTACCATAACACAAAAATCACAATGCAACACTTTTGGCAACAAACCAGGATCTTTTCCACACACAAATTGGGTTGCCAGCCCTGGGTTGGCAAATAGCCGAAGATTTTTGGAATGGAGCCTGGAGAGGGGAGGGGAGGGACTTCAGTGACTATGGGCGTTTCCCCACTCACCCTGATCCCCCCTATGCCGTGCGCTGATCTCAGCGCGCAGCATCCCTGGTGCGTGCCCAGGCGTCCCCACGACCCCGCGCTCTGCGCGGGGTCATCAAAGGGTGCCGTTTTCTCCAGCGCCAGGGATGCCGCACGCTGAGGGGGTGCGACAGCGGCAGCTTTGGGGCAGCTGCAAGGTCGCTGCCCCTGTCGTTGGGAGGGGCCCGGGACCCCGCGCTACATGAGGAGACTAGCGCGGGGCTTACGGTAAGTGGGGAAAGGCCCTATGAAGGCCTAGACTCCAAAGCAGCTATTTTCTCCTGGGAAACTGATCTCATTCCTTTGGAGATCAGTTCAATAGCTGGAGATCTCCAGGTGCCAGCTGGTGGCTGGCAACCATACATATAAGGCCAGTGCCTGGGAATCAAATAAGGACTGACTCACACAGTACAAAGCCCCCATGGCCACCACAAGGATTTGGTAGTGGTCATGTGATGAGAATAGCTTTGCCAACCTCCAGGCATGCATCTGCTGGAATCACAGCTGATCTCCACATGACAGAGATAAGTTTCCCTAGAGAGAATAGCTGCTTTGAAGGGTGGACTCTTTAGCATAGAGGTGGCCAACCGATGGTGCTCCAGATGTTCACGGACTACAATTCCCATCAGCCCCTGGGCTGGAGCACCATGGGTTGGCCACCTCTGCTTTAGCATTATGCCCTGCTGAGCTCCCTCTATTCCCCTCCCTGAGTCCTGCCCTCCCCTCTTCCCACCCCCAAATATCCAGGAAATTCCCAGCCCAGAGTTGGGAATCCTAAAGGGAGTTCTGAGCCCGACTGATGCTATTCTGATTATGACAGGAAATCTCTGGTACAAAATGTTCCCGATTCACCATCATTCTATAAAGCTTGTATGCCAATAAAGGCTTTCGAATCGTCATCGAATCGTCGTCATTTTACAAAGCTTTTGTGTATAGAAAGGGACGAAAAAACAAGTAAGTCCAAAGATCATCTTGAGCCCCTTTGCCAGAAATCTGTTCCATCAAAGTCAACGGCATTTTAAATTGAAGAGGATAAGGCTGGGAGGTAAGTTACCCGTTTGGAAACAGATGACTACATTCCAACTGGAGGCATCCTTCACTGCAGCTGTGGGCTCCTTGGATACTTCTCAGATAATTGCTAATTATACACTTGGACAGTTTGCCATATGGCCTGAACCAGTCTGGAGCCCCAGTGGGTCTTGGTGGATTTCTGCTATGAAAACCACCCAACAGACAAGGCCGTGTCCTTTAAGCTCTTGCCTCTCTTTTGTTCTGAGACATGAAGGTGTATCTGTTTATTAACCCCACTTCCAAAAGGATCCCCAGTAAGTTTGCAATCCTGTATTTTAGCCCAGAGCGAGAAGCTTAAGAGCTTAAGATCTCTGGAGCATATTGCCTAGCGTGAGTATAAGAAACAAAATCCATCAACTACGTTTTATTAGGGCCACCCAAAATTATAAAAAAAAAATTGTGTCACAGGACTCCATTTTCCTCTACCGCCCATCTATGTCTCCGACCCAGCAAGAAACTAAGAGATTTTAGTTTTTTGGATACATGAGTGAGGAATTCCAACTCCTTTTGAGAAACTTCTTCCTCCCCAAGTTGTTGGCCTTTCATCTTGGGGATTCCCTTTTTTCCAGTAGCTGCTGGTACTCAAAGAGGAGGAGGAGGAAGAAGAAGAGGAAGAGGAAGAGGAAGAGGAAGAAAGGAAGAAGAAGAAGAGGAAGAGGAAGAGGAGGAAGAAGAAGAGGAAGAGGAGGAGGAGGAGTTTGGATTTTTATCCCCCCTTTCTCTCCTGCAGGAGACTCAAAGGGGCTGACAATCTCCTTGCCCTTCCCCCCTCACAAAAGACACCCTGTGAGGTGGGTGGGGCTGAGAGAGCTCCGAGAAGCTGTGACTAGCCCAAGGTCACCCAGCTGGCGTGTGTGGGAGTGTACAGGCTAATCTGAATTCCCCAGGTAAGCCTCCACAGCTCAGGTGGCAGAGCTGGGAATCAAACCCAGTTCCTCCAGATTAGGTACATGAGCTCTTAACCTCCTACGCCTTAATTCTCTGCTTCCCACTACTTTGAATGAGGAACAGCTATGTTCGAACAAAGCACACAGATGTATGAAATCAGTTATGAACTTTATTTGGAGCACTCCGGACAGAAAGCTATTATTTTTATTGTATGAGAAAACAGAAATAAGTGGACTCTACTCTCAAGAGGGGCAAATGGATAGGTTTTAATATTTCCAGATGTTAGCCAGGACCATCAGTGGGGCAAATTGCTCTAGGTTTGGATAACAGAGCTTTGGCAAACTTCTTTTTGTATAGATTAGTATTGATAAAATAATTAATGGGTTACACTTATATATTATTAATTGATATAGTATAGAGATATTTTTACATTGTAATATTAGCAAAAGCTAGGGATTATACATATATTCTTCTCATATAGACCCCGTTTAAGAGGCATAATTAAGAATAGGAACTTCCATATCTGATGAAGACAAAGTTCGAAAACAGCGAAAAAACACGTATCCTCTTCATCACTTTCTTCTTCTCTTCTTTGTGAAGATTCAGTGGCGAGGAAGATCACACTAATTAAAGGGATTACTTCCATTGAACTAACTCTTTCGATCATTGCGGACGCCTTTGCGCTACCTTGCAAAACGTTCCTATTGCTTTGGCAATTTCTGTGGTACTTCACAGGACGTTGTGATTGGTTATATGTCATTTATTTATTTATTAGATTTTTATACCGCCCTATCCTCGAGGGGCTCCGGGCGGTGTACAACAATAAACATTATATAACATAAAATGGCTAAATCTTTAAAAGCAGCGATAAAACAGTAAAAGCTAAATCTCATAAATACAATACAAAAATACTAGCATAAATATAAATGGCGTCCAGCAGCTCCATATTCAAAATCCTCTCCCCAAGAGGGAGGAATGGCAGGTCCCGTTGAATGACAAACAGCCCAGATGTAGAGGGCCATGAAACGGGGGGAAGGGGGCACCATCAGCGGCCGGTTCCTCCAAAGGCCCGGCGGAACAGCTCCATCTTACAGGCCCTGCGGAACTCACCAAGGTCCCGCAGGGCCTGGACAATTGGAGGAAGAGCGTTCCACCAGGCTGGGGCCAGAGCCATAAAGGCCCTGGCCCGTGTGGTGGCCAGCCGCATCACAGAGGGGCCAGGGACCACTAGTAGGTTGGCCTCAACTGATCGAAGAGGCCGTACAGGGACATATGGGGTGATGCGGTCTCGAAGATATAGCACTTTCATAGTTAGGATTACACTTTAAACTTGCACTGTTTGTTGTTATGAGTATTGTATAATATAGAAGATGTTGAATAGTGGCTGAGGCTAACGCGTAAGGAGCCAGCAAACTTCTAGATCCTCTGAGTTGGCAGACGAACATGCCTCATGAGCAACCAGGGTGTGTATGTATGAGTTCTCAATGCACTGTGATCTCATTACAAGAAAAAAATGTTACTAATTAACATCCACCCTATGAAGAAGACAACACCGATAAATTGGAACCTAATTAGAAGGGTTTCCAACAAGGTGCCCTCTGTGTGTAGCACCTTTCTTTGGTGCCTACCAAACGTTTTCAGAAAGTGGTTGGGACCAGATGACATCTGATTAGCTTTGTAGCTGTTTAAAAAAAAAATGTTTTCTTTGGCAGCAGCTGCCACCCCAGCACAAGGGTCTTTACTGTGTGACTGAAGATAACCTGTGAGTATGCAAGAAAATAATTGAAAGCAGCATGTTCATTTGAAAAGGCGTCCTGTTAAACACAGGCTTGGCTTGCCATGTGAAGTGCTCATATTAGAATTATCCATAACCCCCCTGGCATTTTGTGCTTGGCTCCACCTCCTGCAGTAACCTTTTTTTCCTGGTTGCGCCCAGCACCCTGTGTCAACGTTGCAAAGGTGCCAGCCAGTGGGCTTAAAGAAGAAGATGAGTTGGATTTATATCCCCCCTTTCTCTCCTGTAGGAGACTCAAAGGGGCTGACAAACTCTTTTCCCTTCCCCCCTCCCAACAAACACCTTGTGAAGTAGGTGGGGCTGAGAGAGCTCCGAGAAGCTGTGACTAGCCCAAGGTCACCCAGCTGGCGGATGTTGGAGTGCACAGGCTAATCTGAATTCCCCAGTTAAGCCTCCACAGCTCAGGTGGCAGAACGGGGAATCAAACTCAGATCAGCAACTGTTCCTATCTCATGAGAAGAAGCCTTTCTTTGCTTCTGATAAGTGGCTTTTGTGAATTTGTATAAAGTTTACAAGGAAAGTACAGGATCAGTTTGATCGTAATCAACAATACGTAGAGGATACCTGCTCTTAACCACTACGCCACTGCTGCTCTTCAAGGTTGAGGATCCATGAATCAAAGCCCAGCCAGAGTTATTGCAGAGCACTAGAAACAGAGGTGGGATCCAGCAGGTTCTCACAGGTTCCCGAGAGTAGGTTACTAATTATTTGTGTGTGCCAAGAGGGGGTTACTAATTGGTGATTTTGCCACGTGATTTTTGCCTTAGTTACGCCCCTCCTCTCAGCAGTAGCGCGCAGAACTTGAAGCAGTCTAGCAGGAGGTGCACCGGCGTGCGTGGCAGCCTGCGCCTGCGTGCATTCGTTTCCCGCCCAAGGACCGGCGGAGCGGCTGTGTCCTTGCCACAGCCCCTCCCAGGAATGCCCCGCCCCCAGAATGCCCCGCCCCTGTTGTGCCCTGCCCAGCCCCATTGGCGCTATGCCAGTTTGAATCCCACCACCATGGGAACCTGTTACTAAAATTTTTGGATCCCACCACTGACTAGAAATAAACCAAAAAGGAAACAACTCAGTAATCTATACTTCATTACCTCGTCACTCCTCTTCTGAAGAATGGGCTCAGATGGGGTAAAGGTGGGGCAAAGGTGCACCTTTCCCCTTTAATCACATGCCGTTGGTACAGTTCTGTAGGCAGCCATATTGCTGTGCAGATATTTAAAAATGGCTTCACCTGCCAAGATGGTGTCTTCTTCACAGATGAGAAAACAAATTGCTCTTAATGCTGCTTCGTACTCGCATCCATTCACACATCTTTATATACTGAGCGCCGAAATGGGCACCCAGAAAGCGCCTGATGACTGCAGTGCAAATAATCCTCATTAGCTGCATGCATTTGTTAATTTGACTGTAGTGGGTATTAACAGGGAGAGACACTGTGGATTTAGACATCTCTCACTGTGACAGCAGAATGGAAAAGAAATCTTTAGGCTCACAGCTGGATCATATTCCTTTTGACAGGGATGATTGCTTGTGCAGCAGAATGCGGGAATAGCACTGTATAGCATTGCTAAATTGCTTTCTGCTAATAGAGGCCCATTTTTCATTTTAACCCACACGTGACCGAGATCTAGTTGCTTGGCTAACGGCTACTTACTTCATAGGATGCATTCGCTGCATTCAGATGTCACTGCAAATTATAATTGGGCTGCAATCAGGTACAAACCCGACTTCTTAGCAGTGTGCACACTTCCCTTGCAAACTCTTATTCTACTCCATAAGAAGTCTTTTCTCATCCCACAGTGGGTGAATTGTCTTCAGCAATAGTGTATGTTGGGGGGGGGGGAGCAGACGACCTGGCTCCATTTGTTTGGGTCTCATGGGGGCACATTTTGGCCCCCTGGCCCTCCCTCTGCCCCCCAATCAGAGGTGGGATCCAGCAGGTTCTCACAGGTTCCCGAGAGTAGGTTACTAATTATTTGTGAGTGCCAAGAGAGGGTTACTAATTGGTGATTTTGCCATGTGATTTTTGCCTTAGTTACGTCCCTCCTCTCAGCAGTAGCACGCAGAACTTGAAGCAGTCTAGCAGGAGGTGCACCGGCGTGCGTGGCAGCCTGCGTTTGCATGCATTTGTTTCCTGCCCAAGGATCGGAGCAGTGGCTGCGTCCTTGCCACAGCCCTGCCCAGGAATGCCCCGCCCCCAGAATACCCGGCCACGCCCCCGGAATGCCCCGCCCAAGCCCCATTGGCGTTACGCCACAGTTTGAATCCCACCACCATGGGAACCTGTTACTAAAATTTTTGGATCCCACCACTGCCCCCAATCCCCAGTCAAACGCCCCCCCCCCCGGCCTTAGCACAGCCAATCTACACCATAATCGGATGGGGTCTTGCGATCCTTTGCACTGAACCTGCTAAGCCTTCCAAATGATTGTCCTGAGAGCAAATCACCACCGGCTCCCAGGGCGATCCTCCTCTGAACCATATTTTCCATTAAAACCAGTGGAACTGAGCATGAATGAAACTTTAAAAAGGAAATTGTAAAATGAAAAAAAAAGTACATTCTAGCTATCTCCTTGCATTTGGGGCTGTCCACTGCAGAGCTAAAATGTGAATTTTAATATCCTTATACCTTCTTTTTCGTACAGTTTGATGACTTTCATGAATATGCACCAAGTAATGACTGATCCGTAGTAAAGAACCAAGGGATGCAACTTGAGATCAGCATCTAATTCTAGGGAATTTTGATTTGCCTGATCTAATCAGAGCTAATAATCCTTTTTCTTTTCCTTCAAGTGCAGCGATTGCTTATTACTGTAATTTATTTGGGTTACCTAGAAGAGCCCAGCTGTTGTTTTCGTCTCTCTGAAGGAACCCCATCACAGAGTTGCTGAAACATTGAAAGAATAATTACGCCAAATGGTGTGACAATCCTTAATAATGATGCGCATCTGTCATGGAAGCCATTTGTTCAAGATTCCTGAATGCCACTGCTGAGCCAGAGCAGGGATGTCAGCTCCCATTAAAAGCTGGTTTTGAAATAAGATCCCATGTACAAAGATGTGGGCAGTTATGGGGCAATGACAGAGAGAAAGCAATATGTGTGGGACTGTTGATCTTTAGTGGCATAGTCTTTTTGTATGGCCAAAGGCATTTCTTTATTGTTAAGCAAATTTGAAAAATCCATTAAACCTCCTTTTGCACATAGTTATTTTCAGTGCTAGGGTGATGTTTAGTTGGAGCAAATGTCCCGATTTCATTGTTTCCTCTATAATGATTATTTCTTCATTAATCTACTAAGCGTACCCGGCCACGCGTTGCTGTGGCTCAGTCTAGTGAAATGGGAAACATTGAGAAAATGGGAAAATCCTCTCCCTCCCCTCCCTCCCTCCCCTCCCTTGCATGCCATCCCTCCCTCCTCTCCCTCTCCCTATATTAGGGTGGGTGGGCCATGTCCAGATGCCAGGCCCCCTCCCCTCCCTCCCCACCCTTGCATGCCACCCCTCCCTCCCCTCCCTCCCTCCGTTAGGGTGAGTGGGCCATGTGCAGGTGCTGGGGGCCCTCCCGCTCCCTCCCCTTTCTTGCATGCCACCCCTCCCTTGCCTCCCGCCCAGTCTGGTGAAATCGGAAACAGTGGCCCAGTCTGGTGAAATTGGAAACATTGAAATGGAATCGTAAAGTAGTGAGTATAGCATGTGTTGCTGTCACATCCAACAAATGGCGCTATTTGTAAAAAAAACATTGAGATGGAATCATGAAGTAGTGAGTTTAGTGTGTGTTGCTGTCACGTCCACCAGATGCCACTGTTTGTAAAAAAATGGTTTTACCTGTCACAGGTGTGACACCTGTATCATAGTATAATAGTAGGTATATAAAAACACGCGTGTATTCGAATGCAACGTTGTGTCAAAATTTCAAACCAATTGGTGAAGAGGTTTAGGAGATTTAAGATTTTGAACAAACCAACATTTGCATTTTTATTTATATAGATTTACCTCCCACTTTTCTGTCCTATGGAGACCAAAAGAATCCAATTGCATTCTCACCTGCTCCATTCTCACAACAGCCCTGTGAGGTCGGTTAGGCTGAGAAAGGGAGAAAGAGAGGGAGAGATTGGTTCACGAACTCCCAGCACATTTTGGTGGCAGAGTGGAGAACTTGTCCCTGGCTCTCTTTGACCTATCAGCTGAATTCTAAATGAATGTGGTTCTCTACTTTTCATTTAATTAATTTTAAATGGAGATGGCTAAATTTAATTCTTTGATATGAGGAAAGAGCCTATTTAAATTTATTGATAATTGGAAACCCCATTAGACTTTTTCAATAGAACAGAAAACAGTGAATTGACGAAAAACTCATAAATGTTCCTCTCCACGGAAATCTTTAGTAAAAGGCAAAAGATTTATACAATCTGAAGAGAAATGAGAGTATAAGAACAATGCATTGATAATTTGTGGATATGAGGATTAGAAGATTAAGAAAATAGATATAATAGAGAAAAGTGAGAAGCTTATCAGTTATAACAATTAAGAATTAATTTTACAGTTGTAACTAGAGAGCAAATTGTAAACCTTTAAGTGTGTTTATATTTGGTGCAGATGAAGTCAGGAGCCTTCCCCTCACTGTTGTTCATGTTTTTAAATATTTTTTTCTTTTTGTTGGTTTGTTCTTTGTGTGTTTCAAAGTCTTAATGATAAAAGTACAAGATAAAAAAACAGAATATCACCTTATTGTACAGTTTCATTCACACACTATACCTACAATGTATATCACTTAAATATATAATATGTATATAATATATTATAATATATAATATGTAGGGCCGGAGCGAGGGGGAACTGCGCCCGGGGCACGCGTGCGCCCTGTGCCCTTGACATGCGCCACCCTGCCCTGCCCCGGAACACTCCCGGAACTCCCCGGAGTGCACCCCTACACTGCCCCCGCACTGGCTTGCACCCAATGCATCAGGCACCCCCCCCCCCATGCCCTTGGTGCTTAGCCGCTGCTGATATGTTGACATACATTGAAAAATGTATACTTTTTATAGGCAGCTTCCAAACATACCCTCCCCCATCATGATGGCTCCTCCTCCCTTTTGCTCCATCAGCTTGCCAACTAAGATGCTCATGCTTCAGTATCATATGATATTATCTTTAAAGTCAGCAAATATATTTTCTTTTCTTCACTGGATTTTCATGCCAACCTTGGGGCTGCCCCAGGTTTGGAAGAAAAAGGAGGAGGAGGAGTTTGGATTTATATCCCCCCTTTCTCTCCTGTAGGAGACTCAAAGGGACTTACAATTTCCTTGCCCTTCCCCCCTCACAACAAACACCCTGTGAGTAAGTGGGGCTGAGAGAGCTCCGAAAAGCTGTGATTAGCCCAAGGTCACCCAGCTGGCGTGTGTGGGAGTGCACAGGCTAATCTGAATTCCCCAGATAAGCCTCCACAGCTCAGGCGGCAGAGCGGGGAATCAAACCCGGTTCTTCCAGATTAGAATGCACCTGCTCTTAACCACTACGCCACTGCTGCTCTCGAACACCTCCCTACTCTGAACCTGATCTCATTGTGCAGATTTCACGATCCACACACTGAGGCCCCAGTTCATAATGAGATATTGAAATGCTTGTGGCATGCATCGGAAGTGGAATAATGCCAATCAAACATATAAAGATTTAAATAAACAAAATGGAGAATTAGATGCTGTGCTTGTGTCAGGATTTGCACATTTAGCCACGTGGTTTCCTTGTGATCAGTGTTAGTAGTCAGTGATGTGGAAAGGGGCAGAAAACCTATAGCATTAATATCACGGGTAAGTGTATTGAAACATTATGCTAAGAAAAGGGGGAACAACGTATTGGTTACCATTCTCTGCAGCAGTCCTGGGTCAAGCATAGCATCTGGGCCTGGCCGGAAAGATACCACAAATATGGATTTTGAATATCTGGAACAATGTGTCCCTCACACTGCAGTATACAAAATTAGTAGCCCTTGATAGCCGCAGAAATCCTTTTCCTTGATAGAAAACCTAATTTAGATATGCCGCTGGCTGGGTCACTGTGTTCATCGTGGTACACATTATACCCTCAGCATTGTCTCACTGGCACGGTTTGCACCCAACTTCAATGTGCTAGCATTTGATAGCACGTGCCAAGTTGCCAGATTGAATTGTGCTTTGCATCTAACCCCTGCAGGAAAAGAACGGGCCATGGGGCTGTGCTGGAGCTTCATTGCCGTACCCTCTAATGAGATTTTGCAGGGGGAGAGGGAGAAACCATTTGTCATCCTGAAAACAAAAGATGGAGCAAGAGGAACAGAACCTGCATGCAAATGAGATTTTGTCCCCCACAAGGGGCTGCTTAAATTTTCATCTAAGCTTTTTAAAATATTTGTCCAGCTGTATACAGCCTTCCCCTTTTGGTCTTGAAACTACGGTAACATTGCGAATGGTGTCAGTTTGTACCCTTCCAAACGGCAGCTAAGTCAGAGGTCCTTGTATTAAGACAGTGCCAAAGTTTATCCATCCATCCATCCATCCATCCATCCATCCATCCATCCATCCATC
>NW_025951218.1:0-11758 GCF_021028975.2 Sphaerodactylus townsendi
ATTCGCTTCTGGTGTCTGCACCCTCATCTCCTGCCAATCACATCGCAGTCCCGCCTCCCAGCCCATTCAGAGCCGATGGTGTGAAGTCTGCCCTCTCTTTAGGTAAGAAAATGAGAATAGCAACGGTAGCAAAATAACCACAATTTGGTTTTAAACAAGATTGTATATGGGTATGTATTGTGAAATAAAATTATGCAACTACCGTGTGTCTTATCTTGTGTATTAATCTGTTATAGTTGCATGGAATTAGTATCCAGACTACAAAACATAACTTTGCAAAGCAAATGAATATAAGCAGGACTTCAGAAGTCAAAATCATGGCTGTCCCAGAGGACTTTTAAATTGTGGCTTTGAGCTTTCATTCTAATGTTATTATATTCATTTACATTGCAATGCTTTGTTTTGTATTATGGATATAAATTTTGTGTAACTATAATAAATTAACACACAAGAAGATAAGACATATTGTATAATTGTATAATTTTATTCCCAATGCGTACCAATATGCACTCCTATATAAAACCACACTGCAGTTATTTTGGTACAGTAGCTATTCTCATGTTCTGTTTCTGTAACACCCACACATTGGCCCCTTCCGCACACACAAAATAATGCGCTTTCAAACCACCTTCACAACTGTTTGCAAGTGGATTTTTCCATTCCACACAGCTTCAAAGAGCATTGAAAGCAGTTTGAAAGTGCATTATTCTGCATGTGCGGAATGAGCCATTGTTCTGCCCTTAGCTATGGGCTGAGTCCCTTCCATGTTGCAAGCAGCACCTCGCACACAAAACAATGCCTGTGATCAGTGGTGGGATCCAAAAATTTTAGTAACAGGTTCCCATGGTGGTGAGATTCAAACAGTGGTGTAGCGCCAATGGGGCTGGGCGGGGCACGACGGGGGCGTGGCGGGGCATTCCGGGGGCGGGGCATTAATAATTTCTCTGTTACTGTAAAAAACTCTTACTGTAAAAAAAAGTTCCTAATTTCCAGCTGGTATCTTTCTGTCCATAATTCAAACTCATTATAGCAAGTCCTATCCTCTACTGCCAATAGAAACAACTACTTCTCCTCTAATTGACTGCCTGTCAAATGCTTAATACTTTCAAATACTTCATTTTGTTTCTAGAAATCAAAAGAAGGAGACTTTCCTTAAACAAGGAACTTTACCATATTTCTAAAACATGTTTTTAAAACAGCCCAACCGGGAGAATTATCCCGTTTTCTACCTTCGCTAACCAGCCACATAGGAAACAACAGGACTTTATGATTTTTGGACCTAATGGAATTTCTAACGGAAAAGCAGACCCAATTAGCAGCCCCCTCTCGGCACACACAGATAATTAGTCACCCCCTCTCGGGCACTGGTGAGAACCTGCTGGATCCCACCTCTGCCTGTGATGAAGAAATGGCCGATTTGGGGGTGGTGGCCAGGGGGTTCCTCCCAGTGACTGGAAGTCTGTTTTCCTGCAAGGCTGTGTCAATATTGAAGGAACCAAAGCGGGGACTAATAATTAGCCTGGCTGAGGTCAAGCGCATATCCCAGAATCTGGCAAGGGCTCGTGTTGCTCACAGTTATTGCAACACGGGCCCCTTCCGCACAGGCAGAATAATGCATTTTCAGTCCACTTGCAGAATTGTTTGAAAGTGGATCTTGCTATTCTGCACAGTAACATCCAGCTTCAAAGTGCATTGAAAGTGGATTGAAAGTGCATTATTCTGCCTGTGTGGAAAGAATCATTCTCTGCTTGGAGTTCCCTTGAAGAGTGGAAGGTGCCGCTACCGTGGCTAGACTCCTGGTTGAGGATGGAGATCGGGAGAACGTCACCCCGATATTGCAAGACTTTCACTGTCTACTGATCTATCCCTGAGCCCAGTTCAAGATGCTGGTTTTGACCTTTAAGGCCCTACATGGCTTGATACTGAAAGGACCACCCTCTCCTCTCCCATATATTCCTGCCTGGAAATCCAGATCATGGGGAGATGCCCTCCTGGCTGTCCCATCAATCAAAGCAGACTGGTTGGTGGGTACACGAGAGAGGGTCTTTTCAGCCCCAGCCGCCCCCTCAGGGAAGTGCGCCCGGCCCCCTCGCTTTGGGTCTTTAGGAGGCAGTTGAAGATGGTGTCATTTAGGACCACATTTGGTTAAGGGTACCAGCAGTCCCAAGTTGTGATTTTAAATGTTGAGTGTAATGTTTTTAAATTATTTTATTCTCTGTTTTAACTATGTTGTCAGCCACCTTGAGCTCCACAAGGAAAAAAGAGGGATATTGAAGGTTTTAGTATAAACAGCCACAACAGGCAAGGAAATGGTGAGGGTCTGGCCAGTGGCGGGATCCAAAAATTTTAGTAACAGGTTCCCCTGGTGGTCAGATTCAAACTGTGGCGTAGCGCCAATGGGGCTGGGTGGGGCCCGACGGGGGTGTGGCCGGGCATTCCGGGGGCAGGGCATTCCTGGGCAGGGCTGTGGCAAGGACGCAGCTGCTGCACTGGTCCTTGGGTGGGAAACGAATGCACGCAGGCGCAGGCTGCCATGCACGCCGGTACACCTCCTGCTAGACTGCTTCCAGTTCTGCACGCTACTGCTGAGAGGAGGGGCGTAACTAAGGCAAAAATCACCAATTAGTAACCCCCTCTCGGCACACACAAATAATTAGTAACCTACTCTCGGGAACCTGTGAGAACCTGCTGGATCCCACCTCTGGGTCTGGCATTCCCGCCCCCCTCCCCAAGAGTCCTGCACTTGGCTCATTCTTTGGCCTGGCAATGACTCGGGCAGTTCCCCTTCCAGCCTCAGCGCTAGGGACGGAGGGGTGCCGCTGTACTATGAGGGTGCCAGCTCCAGACTGGGAGGTTCCTGGAGGTTTGGGGGGAGACGCTGAAGAAGGGATCATGTGGGGGAAGGGGGGACCACTGTGGGATCCACCCTCCAAAGCTGCCGTTTTCTCAACGGGCATCTAGAGATCAGCTAGAATTCCAGGAGATCTTTAGGCCCCACCTGGAGGTTGGGAACCCTAGCATCTGGCTCAAGGCTTCTCTTCCTGCTGCAGGGAAAGTGGTGGGAACACACAGGTGGACCAGACCAGAGCAGGGTTACCAATCTCCAGGTGGAGCCTAAAGATTCCCAGAATGACAGCTGATCTCCTCTGGATGCTGCTCTGGAGGGTTGACTGTATGACATCATACCCCAATGAGCTCCCTCCCCCCAACCCCCCCCCTCTCCAGGCTGCACCCCCCCCCCAGCCCAACCCTCCAGGAATTTTTCGACCTGGAGCTGGCCTCCCCGGCCTCGGGAGGGGCCGTGGGCCTGGCTGACCTTTTGCCTTTTCTCCTGCCCAGGCGGCCACCCGGAGCAGAAGGGAGGAGAGGAAGGTGGCCTCGGGGAGGCGCAGAGGGAAGCGGCCGGGCACCAGGCCGGTCTGCCGGGGCTGCTTCTCAGGGCTGATGCTGACGGGCCGCCCCGCCCAAGGAGTTGCCCAGCAGGGCGCCCTGCCGAAGAGCCTCTCCGAGTCTGGGGAGGATTCCAGTGGTGGAGATTAGCTGGCGTCGGCTGCTCCGATCAGAGCCTGGAGCCCTCCTCCCCACCCCACCCCACCCTGGACATCCAAGGAGGCGACAGGGCAGCAGCAAAGCAGGAGCCACAAAGCCCAGACTTGCCACAGTCACAACCAGCAAAAGGAAGGAGGGTTCCAGCCTCGCCCCCCTGCCCCCCACTGGCCACTTCCTGCTTGAAGCCAGAATCACAGCCCATCTCCAGGTGTATACAGATCAACTTCCCTGCAGAAAATGGCTCATTTGGAGAGTGACCTGTATGGCATTCTACTCCCTGTCCCAAACCCAGTTTCTCCCTGCCCCAAACTCAGCCCTCCCGGACTCTGCCCTCCAAATCTACAGGAATTTTCAGCCTGGAGTTGGTACCCAAAGCTAAGCCGGGGGGGGGGGGTGTCTGTCAGCATTGACAATTTGCACGTCTGCAGCGATTAAATGGCTCCATTTTATTAGAAGTTCATTCAAAGTGCTGTGTGGGAGGATCAGGCGCAGCTGCCCGTCCCCTGACTGGAAACTTGTTCTGCTGCAAGACTGAGTAATTTGTCCAAGAATTATTTCATGAACAAAATCTTGAAAATGGAATTGAGCAGTGGGGGGCTCTAGTTGCCTGTGTGCAGCATCACTGGCCACCAAAACAGCCCCCAGAGGAATGGTTCAAATAAAGATTTCAAAAATGGAAACGTGTTTGGGTTTTGTTCAGTTTGGAGAGAAGTCACAAGAATTTATCAGTTGAAAACGAATGCTTCCATTTCAGACAAGCCAAGAGAAAAACAATCGCTGGATTTCGCCCCCGCCACCGATTTGGCATCTAATGTTCAGAGTTACCTGAACAATTTTGGAACGTGCAACTTACAGAGCCTCTGTCTGTTGGGGACACCAGTTCTGTTTTCCACCAGTTGCCCAGTGGCACGATGGTTCACCCAGAAGTGCTGCTGGAGCCAGGAATAGCTGCCCCATGCCCCGTGCCCCGTGCAGTGGGAGTGCCAACCTCCAGGTGGGACCCCCAGAACCACAGCTCATCTCTAGGCCACCTGAACCAGTTTCCCCTGGAGAGAATGGCTGCTTTGGGGGGTGGGCTCTGTGGAGCCTTGGACCCCCATGAGGTCCCGCCCTCCCCCAGCTCCATCCCCAAATCCCCAGCAGTGTCCCAACCCAGGTCTGGCAGCCCTGCCCCCATTCTCTGCTGGTGACGTGGGGAGCCTGGCAACTCTAACATGTAGAGATACCTTGTTGGGAGCAGGAGGGGGAGGCAGTGCCACGCCCTTCCTGGCAGGTGCTGCTCTTCAGGGGAGTGATGGAGAGCTGAGGCCCATTGTGGGAACTGACCTCATGAACCTGTAGGTGCTCAGGAGAAAACTTGCCCAGGAGAAACCCGTCTGTGACTGACTGCCCCCTTCCTTCCCACCCTAGAAGAGGGTCTGCAGTGGCCACCAGAAGCAGCACAGTTGGAGGGGGGGGTGCTTGTGGCCACATGTGCAGAGGTGGGATCCAGCAGGTTCTCACAGGTTCCCGAGAGTAGGTTACTAATGATTTGTGTGTGGCGATTTTGGTGATTTTGCCACGTGATTTTTGCCTTAGTTACGCCCCTCCTCTCAGCAGTAGCGTGCAGAACTTGGAGCAGTCTAGCAAGAGGTGCACCAGCGTGCGTGGCAGCCTGCGCCTGCGTGCATTCGTTTCCCGCCCAAGGACCAGCGCAGCGGCTGCGTCCTTGCCACAGGCCTGCCCAGGAATTCCCCGCCCCCGGAATGCCCGCCCCCGCCCCCGTAGTGCCCCGCCCAGCCCCATTGGCGCTACGCCACAGTTTGAATCCCACCACCATGGGAACCTGTTACTAAATTTTTTTGATCCCACTACTGCACATGTGGCCTCATATAGGACGTTTCAGCATTAGGGTGGGCCTCTCCAGTCTTAGTCGGAGAGCAGGTCTCCGTTAGGCCCCCTGGAGTTTTTATGGCCATGCGGAGCTCCCCCTCCAGGGCCGGGGGATGCAGAGGTACCAGGGGCGTAACGAGGCAGCCCTGGGCAAACTGTAGCCCTGGGCAAAACCTGAGTTGGATGCCCCCCCCCCCCACCCATGGGCGGCCACTCCACCACGACCAAACTTTTTTTTGCACCAGGGCATTGGTGCCTGTAGGGGGTGCATTTTTAGACATATCAGCACCAAAGTTTCAGCATATCATCAGGAGACTGTCCTTATGCTACTCCCCAGGTTTGGTGAGGTTTGGTTTAAGGAGTCCAAAATTATGGACTCCCAAAGGGGGTGCCCCATCCCCCATTGTTTCCAATGGGAGCTATTAGGAGATGGGGGCTACAGTTTTGAGGGTCCATAACTTTGGCCCCCCTGAACCAAACTGCACCAAACTTGGGGGTTGCCATCATCTCCAGATGATACCCTGAAATTTTGGTGCCGATACATTGAAAAATGCACCCCCTGCAGGAACATCCTAGAAATTTGCCCAAGAATCTTTGTTCTGCATTAAGTTTTCTGCATTGCTGTCAATGGGGGTTGCAGGCTGTGGGGGGCACATTTCTGAAGGCACAGTCTCAAAACTTTCAGGGTCTCATCAGGAGACTGCCTTAATGATACCCCACAAGTTTGGTGCAGTTTGGTTCAGGGGGGCCAAAGTTATGGACCCTCAAAACTGTAGCCCCCATCTCCTATTAGCTCCCATTGGAAACAATGGGGGATAGGGGCACTCCCTTTGGGAGTCCATAACTTTGGACTCCCTGAACCAAACCTCACCAAACTTGGGGGGTAGCATAAGGACAGTCTCCTGATGATACGCTGAAATTGGTGCTGCTAGCCTAAAAACTGCGCCCCCTGCAGGCCAAAAATGGAAAACCACTAAAATACCCAAAAACGAACCCAGCATTTTGATGCCCCCCACAAGGTGATGCCCTGGGCAGCTGCCCACCTTGCCCAATGGGCATTACGCCAGTGAGAGGTACCCTCTATTGCTCTTTTCCAGATATGGCCCCCAAAGCCCCCGGCCATGTCGGGCTGCCAACCTCCAGGCAGGGCATAAAGATCTCCAGAATTACAGCTGGTCACCAGATGGCAGAGATCAGGCGCCCTGGAGAAAGCAGCCCCTTTGGAGGGCAAAGGTCATGATGCACCATAGATGCTAGGAGTGACCCCTCCCAAACTCCCCCGCTAAGCAGGCACTGTCCCCAAATTTCCAGGAACTTCCTACCAACTTGCCTGGGGGCTTCTTGGAATGTCAGCCGACCTCCAGCTTCCTGGAGAAAACAGCTGCTTGGGCGGCTGGGCCTCTGCCGTGGCCCCATCTGGCTTCACCCCCAGATCTCCCAGAAGCCCCCCACCTGCACTTGGCCATCCTGCCTCCACGCTTCAGCTTGCCCCACAGAGGGGTCGGTGGGGAAACCCCAGGGGTGGACTTGGCCCTGATTCCGCCCCCCTCCGCACACTGTCCTGGCCCCGGCTGGTGGTTCGTGACCGCTGTGGGCTGCCCCCAGCGCAGGGGGGTGTTGCCACGCAGGAGAAAGGAGGGTCCTGAGAGAGAGGGGCTCCTCCAAGCTCTGCAGCCACGGGCTCCCAGCTGCTCTGGGGTTTGGCGGCTGCCTTCGCTGTGGCTGCTTGCGCTGGTCTGGAGTGTGGGGCAGAGCTCCATATAAACTCCTTGGGAGACAGGGATGGAGGGCCAGCCTGGGAGACCAGAATGCAGATCCCTCCTGTGAGCTGCAGCTCGCCCTGTGACCCTGGCCCAGCAGACCCACCAGTCTGGCAGGATGGCAGGGTGAGGATGGAAGAGAGAAGAGCGTTCCCTGGATGACACTCCGGGGTCCTTAGCAGAAGGGCGGGATAAAAGTTTGATCAGGGCATTGTTTGGGTTTTTTTAAGTGTATATTTTATTTTCCCTCACAAAGGGAAGGGTGGCAGATAAATATCAATCAATCAATCAACCAATCAATCAATCATATTTTGTACCTGCAAGGAGCAGCAGTGGCGTAGGAGGTTAAGAGCTCATGTATCTAATCTGGAGGAACCAGGTTTGATTCCCAGCTCTGCCACCTGAGCTGTGGAGGCTTATCTGGGGAATTCAGATTAGCCTGGGCACTCCCACACACGCCAGCTGGGTGACCTTGGGCTAGTCACAGCTTCTCGGAGCTCTCTCAGCCCCACCCACCTCGCAGGGTGTTTGTTGTGAGGGGGGAAGGGCAAGGAGATTGTCAGCCCCTTTGAGTCTCCTGCAGGAGAGAAAGGGGGGATATAAATCCAAACTCTTCTTCTTCTTCTCTTCAAGTGGGCAGCCTCTAGAAGGAGCAGAAGAACTCAAACAGAAAATGTCTGCCCATGGATCTGCTCAACTTGTGGCATTTTCTTTACCTGGAAATAACTGCATGAATCTCCGCTCTCGTGCCAAGATCCGGCCTTGCATTTCCTCTTCTCTTTCCTCTTTTGCCATTTTCCTTTTTAAAAACATTCAAAAAACGTGGAGGCCTCCTAGACACCGAGGTGCCAAAGATGTCTTTCCTTTCGTTGCTTCCCAGGGTGAGCCCACCAAAGAGGACGTAGATACTCCGCAGCTGTACAGCACAACCCAGCCCCTGTTTCGCCGCCGCAGGAACCGAACCAGGAACTTCCTGCCTGGCAGCCTGTCGACCCTGAGCAGAAAACCCACGGAGGACGGCTTGGTGAGGTTCACGGCAACTGTGCAACCAGAGAAACAGTGCAAATGCCAGTTTCTTACTCCCTGGCTAAAGGCCCTCCTGGAGAAACCCCCACACTTCTTCTGGAAGACCCAGGAGTTCCCATATAAAAGTGATCCAAATTCCACAGCTGTAGGCAGTGGGAGGTTTCTCTCTCTCTCCAGCACCTACCCTGCGAAGGGCTTATAGCATTGTGGTAACAATCCTAGTGTGTTCTCCAGGATGTTCATAATCCATTCAATTCCCATCAGCCCTTGCCAGTATAGCCAATGCTCATGTTGGGAGGGACTCATGGGAATTGTAGTTCATGAACATCTGGAGAGCCACGAGTTTGACACCCCTGGCTTATAGTTAATGTTCTGGCAAGCAGGGGTTCCTCTTTGTCCATATCTGTTTTTCCAATCTTTCGTGTTTTTTTAACATCCCTTTGAATATCTGGCTGTATTTACACAACAAAGATTCCCCATTTTCTGTTCATTGTCCCTGTGAATGCAGATGTGTTTTCACTGGCAACAAGGGAGCCACCTGGCAGTTTTCTGTGCCGCCTTTTCCTTGCCTGTTTTCCCTCTGCTATCCCACCAGGGGGCTTGAAAACACCACCACTGCTCTAGCACTGTAGTGTTATGACATTATAGTTCTATAGCAATTTTTCAGGTTGTTGGCATACAGGAGGCACAAGTGTTTCAAGCCATGTACAGCCCGAGGGAAGGCTTTGGTGTCGGCGCTTGGCTGTGGTAGAGTTTTGTGGACAACAAATTCTGCTTCCCAGATGGTGTTTTTGACCCCAGCTGCCTGCATCAGATTGCAATAAATTTTTAAAAAGAGCACCTTGTGGACAGGGAAACCCTGGAAAGTAGACAATTAGAGGAGTTGCTCCAACTTCCTCCTCCACTCCAGTTGGGTAGCTGAACTGGAGCAAACCTCTGCTGGAGAGCAGCTTCTGTTCCTGGGGGTGGGGGGATGTCCCAACCCAGATCTGGCAAGGCAGCTCTATAGGCCTCAGTGCTGTTTGAAACCAGGAACCCTTTTTTGAGACTGCGTGGCTGTCATGTAATGTGGCATGTAGGTTGTTTTGACCCCGAGGGACGTTTCCTTGCTTCTGGACTGTGGGACTGGAGGGGGGCCATCCTTGGGAACTGGTAGCCAGGGATGGGGTGATGTGACGTGGGGCGGGGGTGAGGTGTGGAGCCTGAGTGCCTGGCGAATACTTCTCTGGGCTCCATCACGTTTGTCTTTATAACCCTGCAAGTGACCCATCCCTGTGCCCTCTGCCAGACGCCAGCTGCTCACTCTCCTCTTTTGTTCCACACAGATCATTTTTTTCAATGAGGAAGGGTGGAACATCAGCCACCCAGAGAGGGAAGCCGTCTCTGCCAGAGATCGATGCCTGGGCTGTTGTGAGACTCCTCCGTTCCCCAGCCACCCTGGAAGCAGAGAGGTAGGGGATGCAGCTACCAAACTGCGACCAGGGTCTCAGGGGGATTGGCCTTAGCCCCCTCCAAAGGAACCCCCCGCCCTTGCTGATGGCACTCCCTTCACTGTTCAATAATCTTGTTGGTAAGCCCCTTACCCAGAGGTGGGATCCAGCAGGTTCTCACAGGTTCCCGAGAGTAGGTTACTCATTATTTGTGTGTGCCAAGAGGGGGTTACTAATTGGTGATTTTGCCACATGATTTTGGCCTTAGTTACACTCCTCCTCTCAGCAGTAGCGCACAGAACTTGAAGCAGTCTAGCAGGAGGTGCACCGGCATGCGTGGCAGCCTGCGCCTGCGTGCATTCGTTTCCCGCCCAAGGACCGGCACAGTGGCTGCGTCCTTGCCACAGCCCCGCCCAGGAATGCCCTGCCCCCGGAATGACCGCCTCTGCCCCCGGAATGCCCCACCCAGCCCCATTGGCGCTACGCCACAGTTTGAATCTGACCACCAGGGGAACCTGTTACTAAAATGTTTGGATCCCACCACTGCCCTTACCTGTCTAACATAGTATCCACAAAATACCACAGGGTCTTTTCTAGGGCCTATTTTGATGCTCTCCATCAGCCGCTCTGACGGGAAGATTTCAAAAAATCCCCCGGCATAGGAGAGGGTGTGTTTGCAACTCAGGGGGAGTGGACTCTGTCTCACACATCCTCTTGCACTATGAGCTCCATAAAGGGGAAAGGAAGTCTTTAATTCATCCACTCATTATACAAATTCAATCATAGTCAATCCTGACTCAGTTCTTGTTAGAACTTTACTGGAAGACCAAGTTTCCATTATATCTCAGCCGGTAGCCAAATTTTGTATGTTGGCACATGATAAGCATAGATCCATGTTAGGACGGAGAGACAGGCTGCATGATGGTGATTCTATTAATGTTACAAGCTGATGATATTTTTGTGTACCGTATATGTTTTATACCATGGATTTCTGTACATGTGTATAATTTGATTTTGGTTTTGTTCTCTTTTTGCTGGCCTAATGGCCGTAATAAAACCATCTGTCTGTCTTTTTGGTAAGAATGAAAGATCCAATTTTGAATATAAATGACTGTCTGTTTTCTGTATGTATACTAATATATATATAGTCAGGCAGACAGCCACATTTTTGAGCCCCTACATTTATTAATAAATTATTAAAACATGTATATCCCCCCTTTCTTGATTGTTCAAGGCCAGATTACAGTTAAAACATTTTCAGTTTGAAAGATAACACTATATTACTCCTGTTTATCTCTGGCCATTAATGCCAGACCAACCCCAAAAGTCCTTGCAATCCTTCTGAAATAAACAGGAGTCTTGGGATACTTTAAAGAGTTTAAAAAATATTATTCCAGCATCAAAACCCACTTCTTCAGGTGAAGTGTACTGCATTTATAGATGAGGTTTTGAAAAAACACACATCTGGACTAAGAGGCCATGAAAAACAGGAACGACAGGGTGAAATGTAAGTATGTAGAAGCCAAGAAGAGATTTTTCTCAGGAGCAGTAACTGGCCATTTCTGCCATTTTCCCAGGCTGCTGAACACCAGAAACAGCTTTAGAGTTCATATTCTACCGAGATTAGCCCCGACAATAACTCCCAAATCCCAACTTGTATCTGACAAAGGGAGGTTGACTTTTGAAAGCTCATACCCCCCAAATTTTGTTGGTCTGTGTGGTGCTCCTGGACTCCAATCTGCGGCTCCAGAATCCCAATTTCACTTCTTGGGGGCTTCAGTTGTGGTCCATGACACCTTCTGCTGGAATAAAATCTTGCAACTGGCACAACAGCCTCCTGGAATTATATGCATCTTCTCCAAGGCATCTAAACAGGCCCCCTTGCCAATCCCAGATGGGCTGGATAGGTGGGGTAATGGATGTTTTAACTCAATTTCTATCATGTACTTTGAACCTCTTAAACTCATTTTAAGCTGGTCCATGATGTATGTTTTAACCCTTCGGGGGTTGGGCAGTATATAAGACTGATGAATGAATGAATGAATGAATGAATGAATGAATGAATGAGTGAGTGAGTAAGTAAGTAAGTAAGTAAGTAAGTAAGTAAGTAAGTAAGTAAGT
>NW_025951219.1:0-11757 GCF_021028975.2 Sphaerodactylus townsendi
GTCTGGGCCTAATCCTCACCTGGGGGCAAGGCCATTGTCCCTTTGTCCGGGACACCCGGTGGTTGTGAGCCAGGTAGTTCATGACCTGTGACTCATCGGGGGATGAGGGGTGGGGGAGCGGTGCGACCAGAAGGCCGTAGGAGCGCCGGTGTGCCGGCGCTCTACTTACGGTGCTGCTGGGTCAGCAGTGCATCCCTACATCTCCTCCTTTTTTACATTTAGAAGGGAGGCCGAAATGTTAGGGGGCGATTTAGGGGGACGCTCGTCTCCTCCGCCGTTTGGCCAAGCTGGCCGAGCTGCTTGTGCAACATTAGGACTTGGTTGCGATGTAAGGGAAAGTCGAGGGGTTTCTTACACATGTTACAGGCAATATTAGATATACATTGAATGAAACAAGATCCGACGATGAGGCACACAATCAAGCCAATGCAGAGCTGTACAATAGCACTCAACCATCCCCCCCGGTAGCCAGCTCCAGAGGACTGACCACCAGTGGGGTAGAACGTCATACTTCAGATTAGATACAATATCTTGCAGTTCACGCACTTTCATATGAATCAAATGGGAATTATCAGAAAGATTAAAACAACACATATTATGTACATTCTCACAACCTTGGTGATGCAATAACAACAAATAATCAATAGCGGCACGATTATCTAAAGTCACTTGACGAAGTTCCTGCTGCTCGGAGGCCAGAGCATCCAGAGCAATGGAGGTAGAGTTGATGGACTTCGCAAGGGCACAGGCCAGCCGGCCAATGGTCTTAGCGTTGTAAGAAGCGAGTCCGGGGACTCCCACTAGGGAAGTCGCGAGGGAGATGAACTCCGCTTCGGAGAGGGCAACCGCATCGCTACGGCAAGAGGGGTCGAGGGGCAGGGTGGAGCGGCGGTGGCGGCGCCCGGGCTCCTGGGGTGGAGCCTGAGGCAGGACGATGGTGAGGCGGCTAAGGCAACAGAGAGTCCCGGCAGAGAGCCGAGCAGGGATGTAGTTGAAAGTTCTCTCCCCGCAAGTCCAGAACCAACCCTTCGGGAGCAAGATGTTCCCGTACACGGGGGGGAGTGTCCTCCGTGCGCGTGCAGTTCCAGTTGGCCGAGCCGGTGAATGGGCGCGGGTCGGTTCCTCGTCTCGCCACGCCGGAGATGCGGGCGCAGGTGTTGGACTTGTGATTAGCGACAGTCTTGGTGACAAGGGAGAGAGCGCCGGCCGGGAGGGTTTGGACGACGGGTCCCCAGTCAGCGCTCATAGAGTACTTGATGGATGAAGCATTCATAAAGGGGCTTAAGCCAGACTCCGCTAGGAAGTCTCCAGGGGCTTTGCAAACGGGGAGCAGGCAGGAGCTTAGCAGGCTCCCGACTCCTAGGTACTGGCCCAGGCAGAAGGACGAAACGTTGGCAGCGGCAGCAAATTGCTCCCAGATGTTGGTCTGGTCAAATCTCGTCAGGGGGTGGCCGACTGCCACCGGCAGGAGGCAGCAGAGCAGGCAAAGGATGGTGGCCGTCGAGTTGGCAGTGATGATTGCAAAGAGGGCGGCACAGAGGTTCTCGGGCGTCTCGGGGTGGCCTTGCTGGCGCAGCAGCTCTTGAGCTTGGCTGGCGGTTGCTTTGACATTCCCCCAGGTCATCCGGGTCTTTGGACCGTCTGGGCGTCGGTGGCGGCGTTCCCGTTGAGGCCGCTGGGCGGGATCCTCCAGAGAGATTCGTTCCATCTCCGGGATGGGGTCGATTTCCTCCTGGCGCCATTCCATGGGCTGGCCTGTCATGGCGAGTCAGGATCCACCGGAGATCTGTAGGAAGAAGGACTGAAACACACCCCCTTCCCCAGGTTATAGGAGGGGGCCGGGTCCTGCCGGGCTTGGAGAGCCGATGGCGGGAGGTCAAAATCAAGTTTGTTGGGTTTAGTGTTTGATATAGGACGACAGGCTTATTTTGCAGCCTGCGTAAGGGTTGCTTTTAATGCAGTCTACTGGGGGCCGCCCACTCCTCTTTCTTTAAATTGTTTGACAGGAAGGGCAGAGGGTAGGCGATCCTGATGGAAGCTGGCTTCAGGGCGTCATCAGGGTGCGTCAAAGCGAGGGTCCGAGCCTCGAGGGAGGAGGGGCAAGCGGACCTTGGGGGAATTGTGGGTATGCATGCTTAATTTGCAACACAAGAGAGGGCTTGGATGCGCTTTTGGGTGATGGATGCATCCGGGAGGCAAAGTAATCAGACGATTAGGGGTAAATTTCACACACAAAGGGGGTGGGGGTCTTTCGTTGCAGGGAAAATGCACTTACCGTGACCTTGGTGGTTAACGCTGAGAGGCTGGAAATGGTGCTGAATTTGTAATCGAATTATCTTGGGGAATTGCCGCCCGCCGAAACCACTCCTTAAGGGGCGGTTTCGGCTAAGCGCTCTGGCCGCTAACATGGTATTGGTATAGTTGCCAGGCGCTGATTAAGACGCCATGCGTCGGGCGGCCGCAACCCTTACGGGTTGCGAGTATGTGCAGATGGCAGATGCCTCCCCTTAAGTTGGGGCCCGTCCTGGCAGTGCTGCGGTACCAGGATGGGCCCAGATTTTAATCCAGGGAGGGCCAGTCAGCCAATTGGCCCTCCCGCCTTTGCTGGTTGAAAAAAAGAAGGAAGGAAGGAAGGAGGGGGAACAGCTCCTGGGCGGAATTTAGGGAGTGAATTCAGGAGACAATACAAAGGGTACGCAAAAGAAAGAAAAAAAGGGGGGAAGGCTTTGGAACTTTACCCTCCCCTCCTGTAAGGAGACCTTGGGCGGTTTGAACTCGCTTCCTACCTTCACAGCGGAGGCTGTGTAAGGTAGGTGTGGCTGAGAGAGCCCCCAGGCATTGTGACTAGCCAGGTGTTCCCAGCGGAAAATGTGGGAGCATGGAAATAACTCTGGCTCCATATATAAACTTGTGCTACGCCAATGTGGTAATGTAGGCTCAAACCTTTCAGGGCACTGGCACACATAATCAAAAGGAGAAAGACTTTAATTGAGGCACAAGAGCATAGCTTAGAAGCAATGGAAAAATCCCTCTTATGAGGGGAAAACTTTAGGGGTCTCTGAGGGGGCAAGACATACAGAACATATATAGGCATACAGAGCACATATAAAGTAATGAGGAGGATTGCAACTCTGATTTGAGATCTTGCTCTCTGGATCTTGCAGGGCGATTCCTTTGTAGGCTGCGACCCTGCTTTCCCTGAGGTACTGACGATTTTGCTGCCACTGGGAGCTTTGAGCTTAGGGCTTTGCACAGGCTCAGAGGCTATGAGATCTGGTTTGAACCTTACAGCTGGAGAGGGCCAAGGGGGCTTCTTCTTCATGAAGGACTTTGGGCTTAAGGCCATTGTGCGAGCATCTTCCTCTTTCCACGCCTCATTGTCCTGTAGATTGGCTATGGGGCATTCTGAGGAGGGTTCAAAACGGCAGTCCTCTTGGTTAATGAGACGGACTGGGCATAGTGCCAGAATGTTGGCGTTCTCTTCCGTCAGCATTTCTTTCTGTTGCAATTCAGTGACTGTGGACTCTGCAGAGATTTTGAAATGCGTGCCACTCTGGGGCACTGGCGGAGGCATGGTGACTTTGGAAGTAGAAGGGGTTAGCAGAGCAGGAAGTATAGACGTAGGGGGGGAGCAAGCAACGAGATTTAGATTAGCTGAACTTAGATCAGACTCGAGTGAAAGCATTGGGGCAGGATGATCGGATGAACTTGGCAGTTCCTGCGGGATGTTTGTCCGCACCTGGATGTGGATGGCTCCCTGGTGCGTGGAGTCGATGACCCCTGGGATGATGAACAATCCCTGTTCAGCGGCAGAAGCTTTTGGCAAGACCAGCCCAATGGTCTCCGTGGGGATGGGATCACTACACTGAGCTGGAGCAGCGAAGATCTCACAGGGGAGCTCCGGGGGAAGGGTTTGAGGTGCGGACCTTGGTTCCGGGCTGGGGAGATGCCCGGGTGCGGGCCTCCCCAGCGGGCATTGGGAGCACCTGGTCTTAGACCTCCCTGGGGGTCTTCGCCCTCTGGGGGGAGACCCCCCTCCGTTCGGGCTGTAGGCCCCCCGCCGGGCAGCCTACAATCCTTACGGAAGTGTCCTGGCTTGTTGCAATTGAAACACTCATCTCGGGGCTGTCTCATGGCAGCGGAGAGGGCTGCGGCTAGAAGGCTGGCTTGATGGGCGAAAGACCCGATATCCTGGCAAGCCTTAAGCATGTCGGCCAGTTCGGGGTTCCTACCTAGACCTGTGACTGCTTTGCGGCACTCAGCGGAGGCGTTCTCTTTGGCAAGGCGCTTAAGGAGTTCGCCCTGGGCCTCCTCGTTGTCAACCTGCCTCTTGAGGGCCTCCTGGAGCCTGTTCACGAATTCGGCATAGGGCTCCTGAGGCTTCTGCCGGACGCTAGAAAAGCTTTGGGCTGGCCGCCCGGTGCTGGGGACTTTCAAAAACGCCTTGTAGGCGCATTCAGAGGCGACCATAAGGGTGGCCTCCGGCAGGACAATTTGTGCGTTGGGGTTAGTGAAAGCTTCGCAGCCATAAAGCTGCGCGGCGGTGTAGGCGCCGCCAGAGGCTGCTCCTCTGCTTATGCACTGCTGGCGGTACTCGCTTTCCCAGATCACATACTGTGCGGGGTTTAAAAGCATGCGAAAGGTGGTTTTCCAGTCCTCCGGAACCATTAGGTGGTTCCTGGCGACTGCTTCCAACATGCCTCTCACATAGGGGCTGGTGATTCCTACGTCCCGCATTGCCTTGCGGAGCTCAGTGAGAATGTTGTAACCTAGGGGGCGGTACTCGACAACTCGCCGAATGATGCCATCCTCCCCCTCGTTATCTGTGTAGTGGACGGGGCACATGGCAAGGATGTCGGCATCGTCTTCCGTCAGGGTTTCCTTCTTTTGCAGATTGTGGCTAATACGCTCTGTTAGGGTTTTGAAACCCGCGCCATTACGTGGCGCCGACGGAGGTGCGGTGGCTTTAGAAAATGAAGGCGGAGTGAAGGGAGGAGGCGGCCGAGCCGCGGGAGAATTTGAAGGAGGCGGGGAAGCAAGGGAGGCAGAGGGAGGACAGGCGTCCAATTTAGTGGATAGAGAAAATTCCGGGGGTGAAACTGAAGCTGAAGGGTCGAAAGGAGGGCGATCTACAGCAAGGGAGCCATAGACCTGCAGGCTGATGGCGACATAACATTGCCTCCACGTCAGTAGCAGTGACATCGGCGCGCGAGGCTCTGTGCGAAGAGTGCGCCCGATGTTTTCCCAATCCTTAAGATTCAATGTCCCCCCCTCCGGGTACCATGGACATTGAGCTTCAATCTCCTCGACCAGTTTGCGCAGCTCCCCTCTCTTTACGGGGACCCTGCCGCGTTTCGCTAACGCTTTTAGCTCGTTAACGTGCTTGTCATAAGCCCTGCTTTTGCAAGCTCCCATACTCACCGGTGTTCCGTCGGACGAGAGAGTGTCCTAGGACTCGAGTCCCTGGATGCGCCGATCCAGCGGACGGGCGATACCGAAATGGGGGTCCCTGGATGCGCCGATCCAGCGGACTTCGGTACCGCGGCCCTTTCCCAGGCGACGGTGAGCAGGGTGGAGGTTCGAGGATTCCCGGGTTTCGGCACCAGCTTGTAGTCGTGCCGCGAGGTCAGCGTAAGAACGAGACGAGACGCGGTGATTTCATCTGGTGGAGAGCGCCAGCAACGGGAGCGCGGGTGTCCGTGTTCCAAGCGACTCTCCCGTATGCTGGTTCCTGGCACCTTTTATTATGATTCTAGCGGGGGCGTGTAGAAGGGCGGAACGGGGGGAATTCCGGGAGAGCGGGAGAGCGGGAGACTGAGAGATCATCATGTGATGCATGATCTCACCTGGCTGCTACGTGCGGAGAGGAGCATCGGCGTCTGGGCCTAATCCTCACCTGGGGGCAAGGCCATTGTCCCTTTGTCCGGGACACCCGGTGGTTGTGAGCCAGGTAGTTCATGACCTGTGACTCATCGGGGGATGAGGGGTGGGGGAGCGGTGCGACCAGAAGGCCGTAGGAGCGCCGGTGTGCCGGCGCTCTACTTACGGTGCTGCTGGGTCAGCAGTGCATCCCTACATCTCCTCCTTTTTTACATTTAGAAGGGAGGCCGAAATGTTAGGGGGCGATTTAGGGGGACGCTCGTCTCCTCCGCCGTTTGGCCAAGCTGGCCGAGCTGCTTGTGCAACATTAGGACTTGGTTGCGATGTAAGGGAAAGTCGAGGGGTTTCTTACACATGTTACAGGCAATATTAGATATACATTGAATGAAACAAGATCCGACGATGAGGCACACAATCAAGCCAATGCAGAGCTGTACAATAGCACTCAACCATCCCCCCCGGTAGCCAGCTCCAGAGGACTGACCACCAGTGGGGTAGAACGTCATACTTCAGATTAGATACAATATCTTGCAGTTCACGCACTTTCATATGAATCAAATGGGAATTATCAGAAAGATTAAAACAACACATATTATGTACATTCTCACAACCTTGGTGATGCAATAACAACAAATAATCAATAGCGGCACGATTATCTAAAGTCACTTGACGAAGTTCCTGCTGCTCGGAGGCCAGAGCATCCAGAGCAATGGAGGTAGAGTTGATGGACTTCGCAAGGGCACAGGCCAGCCGGCCAATGGTCTTAGCGTTGTAAGAAGCGAGTCCGGGGACTCCCACTAGGGAAGTCGCGAGGGAGATGAACTCCGCTTCGGAGAGGGCAACCGCATCGCTACGGCAAGAGGGGTCGAGGGGCAGGGTGGAGCGGCGGTGGCGGCGCCCGGGCTCCTGGGGTGGAGCCTGAGGCAGGACGATGGTGAGGCGGCTAAGGCAACAGAGAGTCCCGGCAGAGAGCCGAGCAGGGATGTAGTTGAAAGTTCTCTCCCCGCAAGTCCAGAACCAACCCTTCGGGAGCAAGATGTTCCCGTACACGGGGGGGAGTGTCCTCCGTGCGCGTGCAGTTCCAGTTGGCCGAGCCGGTGAATGGGCGCGGGTCGGTTCCTCGTCTCGCCGCGCCGGAGATGCGGGCGCAGGTGTTGGACTTGTGATTAGCGACAGTCTTGGTGACAAGGGAGAGAGCGCCGGCCGGGAGGGTTTGGACGACGGGTCCCCAGTCAGCGCTCATAGAGTACTTGATGGATGAAGCATTCATAAAGGGGCTTAAGCCAGACTCCGCTAGGAAGTCTCCAGGGGCTTTGCAAACGGGGAGCAGGCAGGAGCTTAGCAGGCTCCCGACTCCTAGGTACTGGCCCAGGCAGAAGGACGAAACGTTGGCAGCGGCAGCAAATTGCTCCCAGATGTTGGTCTGGTCAAATCTCGTCAGGGGGTGGCCGACTGCCACCGGCAGGAGGCAGCAGAGCAGGCAAAGGATGGTGGCCGTCGAGTTGGCAGTGATGATTGCAAAGAGGGCGGCACAGAGGTTCTCGGGCGTCTCGGGGTGGCCTTGCTGGCGCAGCAGCTCTTGGGCTTGGCTGGCGGTTGCTTTGACATTCCCCCAGGTCATCCGGGTCTTTGGACCGTCTGAGCGTCGGTGGCGGCGTTCCCGTTGAGGCCGCTGGGCGGGATCCTCCAGAGAGATTCGTTCCATCTCCGGGATGGGGTCGATTTCCTCCTGGCGCCATTCCATGGGCTGGCCTGTCATGGCGAGTCAGGATCCACCGGAGATCTGTAGGAAGAAGGACTGAAACACACCCCCTTCCCCAGGTTATAGGAGGGGGCCGGCTCCTGCCGGGCTTGGAGAGCCGATGGCGGGAGGTCAAAATCAAGTTTGTTGGGTTTAGTGTTTGATATAGGACGACAGGCTTATTTTGCAGCCTGCGTAAGGGTTGCTTTTAACGCAGTCTACTGGGGGCCGCCCACTCCTCTTTCTTTAAATTGTTTGACAGGAAGGGCAGAGGGTAGGCGATCCTGATGGAAGCTGGCTTCAGGGCGTCATCAGGGTGCGTCAAAGCGAGGGTCCAAGCCTCGAGGGAGGAGGGGCAAGCGGACCCTGGGGGAATTGTGGGTATGCATGCTTAATTTGCAACACAAAAGAGGGCTTGGATGTGCTTTTGGGTGATGGATGCATCCGGGAGACAAAGTAATCAGGCGATTAGGGGTAAATTTCACACACAAAGGGGGAGGGGGTCTTTCTTTGCAGGGAAAATGTACTTACCGTGACCTTGGTGGTTAACGCCGAGAGGCTGGAATGGTGCTGAATTTGTAATCGAATTATCTTGGGGAATTGCCGCCCGCCGAAACCACTCCTTAAGGGGCGGTTTCGGCTAAGCGCTCTGGCCGCTAACATGGTATTGGTATAGTTGCCAGGCGCTGACTAAGACGCCATGCGTCGGGCGGCCGCAACCCAAACGGGTTGCGAGTATGTGCAGATGGCAGATGCCTCCCCTTAAGTTGGGGCCCGTCCTGGCGGTGCTGCGGTACCAGGATGGGCCCAGATTTTAATCCAGGGAGGGCCAGTCAGCCAATTGGCCCTCCCGCCTTTGCTGGTTGAAAAATAGAAGGAAGGAAGGAGGGAGGGGGAACAGCTCCTGGGCGGAATTTAGGGAGTGAATTCAGGAGACAATACAAAGGGTACGCAGAAGAAAGAAAAAAAAGGGGGGGGGAAGGCTTTGGAACTTTACCTTCCCCTCCTGTAAGGAGACCTTGGGCGGTTTGAACTCGCTTCCTACCTTCACAGCGGAGGCTGTGTAAGGTAGGTGTGGCTGAGAGAGCCCCCAGGCATTGTGACTAGCCAGGTGTTCCCAGCGGAGAATGTGGGAGCACGGAAATAACTCTGGCTCCATATATAAACTTGTGCTACGCCAATGTGGTAAAGTAGGCTCAAACCTTTCAGGGCACTGGCACACATAATCAAAAGGAGAAAGACTTTAATTGAGGCACAAGAGCATAGCTTAGAAGCAATGGAAAAATCCCTCTTATGAGGGGAAAACTTTAGGGGTCTCTGAGGGGGCAAGACATACAGAACATATATAGGCATACAGAGCACATATAAAGTAATGAGGAGGATTGCAACTCTGATTTGAGATCTTGCTCTCTGGATCTTGCAGGGCGATTCCTTTGTAGGCTGCGACCCTGCTTTCCCTGAGGTACTGACGATTTTGCTGCCACTGGGAGCTTTGAGCTTAGGGCTTTGCACAGGCTCAGAGGCTATGAGATCTGGTTTGAACCTTACAGCTGGAGAGGGCCAAGGGGGCTTCTTCTTCATGAAGGACTTTGGGCTTAAGGCCATTGTGCGAGCATCTTCCTCTTTCCACGCCTCATTGTCCTGTAGATTGGCTATGGGGCATTCTGAGGAGGGTTCAAAACGGCAGTCCTCTTGGTTAATGAGACGGACTGGGCATAGTGCCAGAATGTTGGCGTTCTCTTCCGTCAGCATTTCTTTCTGTTGCAATTCAGTGACTGTGGACTCTGCAGAGATTTTGAAATGCGTGCCACTCTGGGGCACTGGCGGAGGCATGGTGACTTTGGAAGTAGAAGGGGTTAGCAGAGCAGGAAGTATAGACGTAGGGGGGGAGCAAGCAACGAGATTTAGATTAGCTGAACTTAGATCAGACTCGAGTGAAAGCATTGGGGCAGGATGATCGGATGAACTTGGCAGTTCCTGCGGGATGTTTGTCCGCACCTGGATGTGGATGGCTCCCTGGTGCGTGGAGTCGATGACCCCTGGGATGATGAACAATCCCTGTTCAGCGGCAGAAGCTTTTGGCAAGACCAGCCCAATGGTCTCCGTGGGGATGGGATCACTACACTGAGCTGGAGCAGCGAAGATCTCACAGGGGAGCTCCGGGGGAAGGGTTTGAGGTGCGGACCTTGGTTCCGGGCTGGGGAGATGCCCGGGTGCGGGCCTCCCCAGCGGGCATTGGGAGCACCTGGTCTTAGACCTCCCTGGGGGTCTTCGCCCTCTGGGGGGAGACCCCCCTCCGTTCGGGCTGTAGGCACCCCCGCCGGGCAGCCTACAATCCTTACGGAAGTGTCCTGGCTTGTTGCAATTGAAACACTCATCTCGGGGCTGTCTCATGGCAGCGGAGAGGGCTGCGGCTAGAAGGCTGGCTTGATGGGCGAAAGACCCGATATCCTGGCAAGCCTTAAGCATGTCGGCCAGTTCGGGGTTCCTACCTAGACCTGTGACTGCTTTGCGGCACTCAGCGGAGGCGTTCTCTTTGGCAAGGCGCTTAAGGAGTTCGCCCTGGGCCTCCTCGTTGTCAACCTGCCTCTTGAGGGCCTCCTGGAGCCTGTTCACGAATTCGGCATAGGGCTCCTGAGGCTTCTGCCGGACGCTAGAAAAGCTTTGGGCTGGCCGCCCGGTGCTGGGGACTTTCAAAAACGCCTTGTAGGCGCATTCAGAGGCGACCATAAGGGTGGCCTCCGGCAGGACAATCTGCGCATTGGGGTTAGTGAAAGCTTCGCAGCCATAAAGCTGCGCGGCGGTGTAGGCGCCGCCAGAGGCTGCTCCTCTGCTTATGCACTGCTGGCGGTACTCGCTTTCCCAGATCACATACTGTGCGGGGTTTAAAAGCATGCGAAAGGTGGTTTTCCAGTCCTCCGGAACCATTAGGTGGTTCCTGGCGACTGCTTCCAACATGCCTCTCACATAGGGGCTGGTGATTCCTACGTCCCGCATTGCCTTGCGGAGCTCAGTGAGAATGTTGTAACCTAGGGGGCGGTACTCGACAACTCGCCGAATGATGCCATCCTCCCCCTCGTTATCTGTGTAGTGGACGGGGCACATGGCAAGGATGTCGGCATCGTCTTCCGTCAGGGTTTCCTTCTTTTGCAGATTGTGGCTAATACGCTCTGTTAGGGTTTTGAAACCCGCGCCATTACGTGGCGCCGACGGAGGTGCGGTGGCTTTAGAAAATGAAGGCGGAGTGAAGGGAGGAGGCGGCCGAGCCGCGGGAGAATTTGAAGGAGGCGGGGAAGCAAGGGAGGCAGAGGGAGGACAGGCGTCCAATTTAGTGGATAGAGAAAATTCCGGGGGTGAAACTGAAGCTGAAGGGTCGAAAGGAGGGCGATCTACAGCAAGGGAGCCATAGACCTGCAGGCTGATGGCGACATAACATTGCCTCCACGTCAGTAGCAGTGACATCGGCGCGCGAGGCTCTGTGCGAAGAGTGCGCCCGATGTTTTCCCAATCCTTAAGATTCAATGTCCCCCCCTCCGGGTACCATGGACATTGAGCTTCAATCTCCTCGACCAGTTTGCGCAGCTCCCCTCTCTTTACGGCGACCCTGCCGCGTTTCGCTAACGCTTTTAGCTCGTTAACGTGCTTGTCATAAGCCCTGCTTTTGCAAGCTCCCATACTCACCGGTGTTCCGTCGGACGAGAGAGTGTCCTAGGACTCGAGTCCCTGGATGCGCCGATCCAGCGGACGGGCGATACCGAAATGGGGGTCCCTGGATGCGCCGATCCAGCGGACTTCGGTACCGCGGCCCTTTCCCAGGCGACGGTGAGCAGGGTGGAGGTTCGAGGATTCCCGGGTTTCGGCACCAGCTTGTAGTCGTGCCGCGAGGTCAGCGTAAGAACGAGACGAGACGCGGTGATTTCATCTGGTGGAGAGCGCCAGCAACGGGAGCGCGGGTGTCCGTGTTCCAAGCGACTCTCCCGTATGCTGGTTCCTGGCACCTTTTATTATGATTCTAGCGGGGGCGTGTAGAAGGGCGGAACGGGGGGAATTCCGGGAGAGCGGGAGAGCGGGAGACTGAGAGATCATCATGTGATGCATGATCTCACCTGGCTGCTACGTGCGGAGAGGAGCATCGG